>NW_027065042.1:0-23437 GCF_032884065.1 Artemia franciscana
TGTGCAATCATAAAATTGTCTAATATCTTCATTTTTTCCACAGATAGCTATTACCCTCGAAAACTAAAACTTTTGACATAGGAAAAGAGCCTTTAATCACATTCTTTACCATTTGCAATCATAAAATAGTCTAATATCTTCATTTTTTCAACACCCGTAGCTATTACCCTCGAAAACTAAAACTTTTGACATAGGAAAAGAGCCTTTAATCACATTCTTTACCATGTGCAATCATAAAATAGTCTAATATCTTCATTTTTTCAACATACGTTAGCTATTACCCTCGAAAACTAAAACTTTTGAAATAGGAAAAGAGCCTTTAATCACATTCTTTACCATGTGCAATCATAAAATTGTCTAATATCTTCATTTTTTCCACAGACAAAGCTATTACCCTCGAAAACTAAAACTTTTGAAATAGGAAAAGAGCCTTTAATCACATTCTTTACCATGTGCAATCATAAAATTGTCTAATATCTTCATTTTTTCAACATACAGCTATTACCCTCGAAAACTAAAAACTTTTGACATAGGAAAAGAGCCTTTAATCACATTCTTTACCATGTGCAATCATAAAATAGTCTAATATCTTCATTTTTTCCACAGACAAAGCTATTACCCTCGAAAACTAAAACTTTTGAAATAGGAAAAGAGCCTTTAATCACATTCTTAACCATTTGCAATCATAAAATAGTCTAATATCTTCATTTTTTCAACATACGTAGCTATTACCCTCGAAAACTAAAACTTTTGAAATAGGAAAAGAGCCTTTAATCACATTCTTTACCATGTGCAATCATAAAATAGTCTAATATCTTCATTTTTTCCACAGACAAAGCTATTACCCTCGAAAACTAAAACTTTTGACATAGGAAAAGAGCCTTTAATCACATTCTTTACCATGTGCAATCATAAATTGTCTAATATCTTCATTTTTTCAACATACGTAGCTATTACCCTCGAAAACTAAAACTTTTGAAATAGGAAAAGAGCCTTTAATCACATTCTTTACCATGTGCAATCATAAAATAGTCTAATATCTTCATTTTTTTACAGACGTAGCTATTACCCTCGAAAACTAAAACTTTTGACATAGGAAAAGAGCCTTTAATCACATTCTTTACCATTTGCAATCATAAAATAGTCTAATATCTTCATTTTTTCAACATACGTAGCTATTACCCTCGAAAACTAAAACTTTTGACATAGGAAAAGAGCCTTTAATCACATTCTTTACCATGTGCAATCATAAAATAGTCTAATATCTTCATTTTTTCAACATACGTAGCTATTACCCTCGAAAACTAAAACTTTTGAAATAGGAAAAGAGCCTTTAATCACATTCTTTACCATTTGCAATCATAAAATAGTCTAATATCTTCATTTTTTCAACATACGTAGCTATTACCCTCGAAAACTAAAACTTTTGACATAGGAAAAGAGCCTTTAATCACATTCTTTACCATGTGCAATCATAAAATAGTCTAATATCTTCATTTTTTCAACATACGTAGCTATTACCCTCGAAAACTAAAACTTTTGACATAGGAAAAGAGCCTTTAATCACATTCTTTACCATTGCAATCATAAAATAGTCTAATATCTTCATTTTTTCAACATAATAGCTATTACCCTCGAAAACTAAAACTTTTGAAATAGGAAAAGAGCCTTTAATCACATTCTTTACCATGTGCAATCATAAAATAGTCTAATATCTTCATTTTTTCCAACATACAAGCTATTACCCTCGAAAACTAAAACTTTTGACATAGGAAAAGAGCCTTTAATCACTTCTTTACCATGTGCAATCATAAAATTCTAATATCTTCATTTTTTCAACATACGTAGCTATTACCCTCGAAAACTAAAACTTTTGACATAGGAAAAGAGCCTTTAATCACATTCTTTACCATGTGCAATCATAAAATAGTCTAATATCTTCATTTTTTCAACATACGTAGCTATTACCCTCGAAAACTAAAACTTTTGAAATAGGAAAAGAGCCTTTAATCACATTCTTTACCATGTGCAATCATAAAATAGTCTAATATCTTCATTTTTTCCACGGACGTAGCTATTACCCCCGAAAACTAAAACTTTTGAAATAGGAAAAGAGCCTTTAATCACATTCTTTACCATGTGCAATCATAAAATAGTCTAATATCTTCATTTTTTCAACATACCTAGCTATTACCCTCGAAAACTAAAACTTTTGAAATAGGAAAAGAGCCTTTAATCACATTCTTTACCATTTGCAATCATAAAATAGTCTAATATCTTCATTTTTTCAATACCTAGCTATTACCCTCGAAAACTAAAACTTTTGACATAGGAAAAGAGCCTTTAATCACATTCTTTACCATGTGCAATCATAAAATAGTCTAATATCTTCATTTTTTCACAGACTAGCTATTACCCTCGAAAACTAAAACTTTTGACATAGGAAAAGAGCCTTTAATCACATTCTTTACCATGTGCAATCATAAAATTGTCTAATATCTTCATTTTTTCCACAGATAAAGCTATTACCCTCGAAAACTAAAACTTTTGACATAGGAAAAGAGCCTTTAATCACATTCTTTACCATGTGCAATCATAAAATAGTCTAATATCTTCATTTTTTCAACATACGTAGCTATTACCCTCGAAAACTAAAACTTTTGACATAGGAAAAGAGCCTTTAATCACATTCTTTACCATTTGCAATCATAAAATAGTCTAATATCTTCATTTTTTCAACATACGTAGCTATTACCCTCGAAAACTAAAACTTTTGAAATAGGAAAAGAGCCTTTAATCACATTCTTTACCATGTGCAATCATAAAATTGTCTAATATCTTCATTTTTTCCATACGTAGCTATTACCCTCGAAAACTAAAACTTTTGAAATAGGAAAAGAGCCTTTAATCACATTCTTTACCATGTGCAATCATAAAATAGTCTAATATCTTCATTTTTTCAACATAGCTATTACCCTCGAAAACTAAAACTTTTGAAATAGGAAAAGAGCCTTTAATCACATTCTTTACCATTTGCAATCATAAAATAGTCTAATATCTTCATTTTTTCAACATACGTTAGCTATTACCCTCGAAAACTAAAACTTTTGACATAGGAAAAGAGCCTTTAATCACATTCTTTACCATTTGCAATCATAAAATAGTCTAATATCTTCATTTTTTCAACATACGTAGCTATTACCCTCGAAAACTAAAACTTTTGACATAGGAAAAGAGCCTTTAATCACATTCTTTACCATGTGCAATCATAAAATAGTCTAATATCTTCATTTTTTCAACATACGTAGCTATTACCCTCGAAAACTAAAACTTTTGAATAGGAAAAGAGCCTTTAATCACATTCTTTACCATGTGCAATCATAAAATAGTCTAATATCTTCATTTTTTCCAACATACTAGCTATTACCCTCGAAAACTAAAACTTTTGAAATAGGAAAAGAGCCTTTAATCACATTCTTTACCATTTGCAATCATAAAATAGTCTAATATCTTCATTTTTTCAACATACGTAGCTATTACCCTCGAAAACTAAAACTTTTGACATAGGAAAAGAGCCTTTAATCACATTCTTTACCATGTGCAATCATAAAATAGTCTAATATCTTCATTTTTTCAACATACGTAGCTATTACCCTCGAAAACTAAAACTTTTGACATAGGAAAAGAGCCTTTAATCACATTCTTTACCATGTGCAATCATAAAATTGTCTAATATCTTCATTTTTTCAAGATACGTAGCTATTACCCTCGAAAACTAAAACTTTTGAAATAGGAAAAGAGCCTTTAATCACATTCTTTACCATGTGCAATCATAAAATAGTCTAATATCTTCATTTTTTCCACAGACAAGCTATTACCCTCGAAAACTAAAACTTTTGAAATAGGAAAAGAGCCTTTAATCACATTCTTTACCATGTGCAATCATAAAATTGTCTAATATCTTCATTTTTTCAACATACGTAGCTATTACCCTCGAAAACTAAAACTTTTGACATAGGAAAAGAGCCTTTAATCACATTCTTTACCATGTGCAATCATAAAATAGTCTAATATCTTCATTTTTTCAACATACGTAGCTATTACCCTCGAAAACTAAAACTTTTGAAATAGGAAAAGAGCCTTTAATCACATTCTTTACCATTTGCAATCATAAAATAGTCTAATATCTTCATTTTTTCAACATACGTAGCTATTACCCTCGAAAACTAAAACTTTTGACATAGGAAAAGAGCCTTTAATCACATTCTTTACCATGTGCAATCATAAAATAGTCTAATATCTTCATTTTTTCAACATACGTAGCTATTACCCTCGAAAACTAAAACTTTTGAAATAGGAAAAGAGCCTTTAATCACATTCTTTACCATTATGTGCAATCATAAAATAGTCTAATATCTTCATTTTGTCAACATACGTAGCTATTACCCTCGAAAACTAAAACTTTTGACATAGGAAAAGAGCCTTTAATCACATTCTTTACCATTTGCAATCATAAAATAGTCTAATATCTTCATTTTTTCAACATACGTAGCTATTACCCTCGAAAACTAAAACTTTTGACATAGGAAAAGAGCCTTTAATCACATTCTTTACCATGTGCAATCATAAAATAGTCTAATATCTTCATTTTTTCAACATACGTAGCTATTACCCTCGAAAACTAAAACTTTTGACATAGGAAAAGAGCCTTTAATCACATTCTTTACCATTTGCAATCATAAAATAGTCTAATATCTTCATTTTTTCAACATACGTAGCTATTACCCTCGAAAACTAAAACTTTTGAAATAGGAAAAGAGCCTTTAATCACATTCTTTACCATGTTGCAATCATAAAATAGTCTAATATCTTCATTTTTTCAACATACGTAGCTATTACCCTCGAAAACTAAAACTTTTGACATAGGAAAAGAGCCTTTAATCACATTCTTTACCATGTGCAATCATAAAATTGTCTAATATCTTCATTTTTTCAACATACGTAGCTATTACCCTCGAAAACTAAAACTTTTGACATAGGAAAAGAGCCTTTAATCACATTCTTTACCATGTGCAATCATAAAATAGTCTAATATCTTCATTTTTTCCACATACATAGCTATTACCCTCGAAAACTAAAACTTTTGACATAGGAAAAGAGCCTTTAATCACATTCTTTACCATGTGCAATCATAAAATAGTCTAATATCTTCATTTTTTCAACATACTTAGCTATTACCCTCGAAAACTAAAACTTTTGACATAGGAAAAGAGCCTTTAATCACATTCTTTACCATGTGCAATCATAAAATAGTCTAATATCTTCATTTTTTCAACATACGTAGCTATTACCCTCGAAAACTAAAACTTTTGACATAGGAAAAGAGCCTTTAATCACATTCTTTACCATTTGCAATCATAAAATAGTCTAATATCTTCATTTTTTCAACATACGTAGCTATTACCCTCGAAAACTAAAACTTTTGAAATAGGAAAAGAGCCTTTAATCACATTCTTTACCATGTGCAATCATAAAATTGTCTAATATCTTCATTTTTTCCACAGTAGCTATTACCCTCGAAAACTAAAACTTTTGACATAGGAAAAGAGCCTTTAATCACATTCTTTACCATGTGCAATCATAAAATAGTCTAATATCTTCATTTTTTCAACACCTAGCTATTACCCTCGAAAACTAAAACTTTTGACATAGGAAAAGAGCCTTTAATCACATTCTTTACCATTTGCAATCATAAAATAGTCTAATATCTTCATTTTTTCAACATACTAGCTATTACCCTCGAAAACTAAAACTTTTGAAATAGGAAAAGAGCCTTTAATCACATTCTTTACCATGTGCAATCATAAAATTGTCTAATATCTTCATTTTTTCACAGACAAAGCTATTACCCTCGGAAACTAAAACTTTTGACATAGGAAAAGAGCCTTTAATCACATTCTTTACCATGTGCAATCATAAAATAGTCTAATATCTTCATTTTTTCACAGACAAAGCTATTACCCTCGAAAACTAAAACTTTTGAAATAGGAAAAGAGCCTTTAATCACATTCTTTACCATGTGCAATCATAAAATAGTCTAATATCTTCATTTTTTCAACATACGTAGCTATTACCCTCGAAAACTAAAACTTTTGACATAGGAAAAGAGCCTTTAATCACATTCTTTACCATGTTGCAATCATAAAATAGTCTAATATCTTCATTTTTTCAACATACGTAGCTATTACCCTCGAAAACTAAAACTTTTGAAATAGGAAAAGAGCCTTTAATCACATTCTTTACCATGTGCAATCATAAAATAGTCTAATATCTTCATTTTTTCAACATACGTAGCTATTACCCTCGAAAACTAAAACTTTTGAAATAGGAAAAGAGCCTTTAATCACATTCTTTACCATGTGCAATCATAAAATAGTCTAATATCTTCATTTTTTCAACATACGTAGCTATTACCCTCGAAAACTAAAACTTTTGACATAGGAAAAGAGCCTTTAATCACATTCTTTACCATGTGCAATCATTAAAATAGTCTAATATCTTCATTTTTTCAACATACGTAGCTATTACCCTCGAAAACTAAAACTTTTGACATAGGAAAAGAGCCTTTAATCACATTCTTTACCATGTGCAATCATAAAATAGTCTAATATCTTCATTTTTTCAACATACGTAGCTATTACCCTCGAAAACTAAAACTTTTGACATAGGAAAAGAGCCTTTAATCACATTCTTTACCATGTGCAATCATAAAATAGTCTAATATCTTCATTTTTTCAACATACGTAGCTATTACCCTCGAAAACTAAAACTTTTGAAATAGGAAAAGAGCCTTTAATCACATTCTTTACCATGTGCAATCATAAAATAGTCTAATATCTTCATTTTTTCAACATACGTAGCTATTACCCTCGAAAACTAAAACTTTTGACATAGGAAAAGAGCCTTTAATCACATTCTTTACCATGTGCAATCATAAAATAGTCTAATATCTTCATTTTTTCAACAGACATAGCTATTACCCTCGAAAACTAAAACTTTTGACATAGGAAAAGAGCCTTTAATCACATTCTTTACCATTTGCAATCATAAAATAGTCTAATATCTTCATTTTTTCAACATACGTAGCTATTACCCTCGAAAACTAAAACTTTTGACATAGGAAAAGAGCCTTTAATCACATTCTTTACCATTGCAATCATAAAATAGTCTAATATCTTCATTTTTTCAACATACGTAGCTATTACCCTCGAAAACTAAAACTTTTGACATAGGAAAAGAGCCTTTAATCACATTCTTTACCATTGCAATCATAAAATAGTCTAATATCTTCATTTTTTCAACATACGTAGCTATTACCCTCGAAAACTAAAACTTTTGAAATAGGAAAAGAGCCTTTAATCACATTCTTTACCATGTGCAATCATAAAATTGTCTAATATCTTCATTTTTTCAACATACGTAGCTATTACCCTCGAAAACTAAAACTTTTGACATAGGAAAAGAGCCTTTAATCACATTCTTTACCATGTGCAATCATAAAATAGTCTAATATCTTCATTTTTTCAACATACGTAGCTATTACCCTCGAAAACTAAAACTTTTGAAATAGGAAAAGAGCCTTTAATCACATTCTTTACCATGTGCAATCATAAAATAGTCTAATATCTTCATTTTTTCAACATACGTAGCTATTACCCTCGAAAACTAAAACTTTTGAAATAGGAAAAGAGCCTTTAATCACATTCTTTACCATTTGCAATCATAAAATAGTCTAATATCTTCATTTTTTCAACATACTAGCTATTACCCTCGAAAACTAAAACTTTTGACATAGGAAAAGAGCCTTTAATCACATTCTTTACCATTGCAATCATAAAATAGTCTAATATCTTCATTTTTTCAACATACGTAGCTATTACCCTCGAAAACTAAAACTTTTGAAATAGGAAAAGAGCCTTTAATCACATTCTTTACCATGTGCAATCATAAAATTGTCTAATATCTTCATTTTTTCCACAGACAAAGCTATTACCCTCGAAAACTAAAACTTTTGACATAGGAAAAGAGCCTTTAATCACATTCTTTACCATGTGCAATCATAAAATAGTCTAATATCTTCATTTTTTCAACATACGTAGCTATTACCCTCGAAAACTAAAACTTTTGAAATAGGAAAAGAGCCTTTAATCACATTCTTTACCATGTGCAATCATAAAATAGTCTAATATCTTCATTTTTTCAACATACGTAGCTATTACCCTCGAAAACTAAAACTTTTGAAATAGGAAAAGAGCCTTTAATCACATTCTTTACCATGTGCAATCATAAAATAGTCTAATATCTTCATTTTTTCAACATACGTAGCTATTACCCTCGAAAACTAAAACTTTTGACATAGGAAAAGAGCCTTTAATCACATTCTTTACCATTTGCAATCATAAAATAGTCTAATATCTTCATTTTTTCAACATACGTAGCTATTACCCTCGAAAACTAAAACTTTTGAAATAGGAAAAGAGCCTTTAATCACATTCTTTACCATTGCAATCATAAAATAGTCTAATATCTTCATTTTTTCAACATACGTAGCTATTACCCTCGAAAACTAAAACTTTTGACATAGGAAAAGAGCCTTTAATCACATTCTTTACCATGTGCAATCATAAAATAGTCTAATATCTTCATTTTTTCAACATACGTAGCTATTACCCTCGAAAACTAAAACTTTTGACATAGGAAAAGAGCCTTTAATCACATTCTTTACCATGTGCAATCATAAAATAGTCTAATATCTTCATTTTTTCAACATACGTAGCTATTACCCTCGAAAACTAAAACTTTTGACATAGGAAAAGAGCCTTTAATCACATTCTTTACCATTTGCAATCATAAAATAGTCTAATATCTTCATTTTTTCAACATACGTAGCTATTACCCTCGAAAACTAAAACTTTTGAAATAGGAAAAGAGCCTTTAATCACATTCTTTACCATGTGCAATCATAAAATAGTCTAATATCTTCATTTTTTCAACATACGTAGCTATTACCCTCGAAAACTAAAACTTTTGAAATAGGAAAAGAGCCTTTAATCACATTCTTTACCATTTGCAATCATAAAATAGTCTAATATCTTCATTTTTTCCAACAGACGTAGCTATTACCCTCGAAAACTAAAACTTTTGAAATAGGAAAAGAGCCTTTAATCACATTCTTTACCATTTGCAATCATAAAATAGTCTAATATCTTCATTTTTTCAACATACGTAGCTATTACCCTCGAAAACTAAAACTTTTGAAATAGGAAAAGAGCCTTTAATCACATTCTTTACCATGTGCAATCATAAAATAGTCTAATATCTTCATTTTTTCAACATACGTAGCTATTACCCTCGAAAACTAAAACTTTTGACATAGGAAAAGAGCCTTTAATCACATTCTTTACCATGTGCAATCATAAAATAGTCTAATATCTTCATTTTTTCAACAACTAGCTATTACCCTCGAAAACTAAAACTTTTGAAATAGGAAAAGAGCCTTTAATCACATTCTTTACCATGTGCAATCATAAAATAGTCTAATATCTTCATTTTTTCCACAGTAGCTATTACCCTCGAAAACTAAAACTTTTGACATAGGAAAAGAGCCTTTAATCACATTCTTTACCATGTGCAATCATAAAATAGTCTAATATCTTCATTTTTTCAACATACGTAGCTATTACCCTCGAAAACTAAAACTTTTGAAATAGGAAAAGAGCCTTTAATCACATTCTTTACCATTTGCAATCATAAAATAGTCTAATATCTTCATTTTTTCAACATACGTAGCTATTACCCTCGAAAACTAAAACTTTTGACAATAGGAAAAGAGCCTTTAATCACATTCTTTACCATGTGCAATCATAAAATTCTAATATCTTCATTTTTTCACATACGTAGCTATTACCCTCGAAAACTAAAACTTTTGACATAGGAAAAGAGCCTTTAATCACATTCTTTACCATGTGCAATCATAAAATAGTCTAATATCTTCATTTTTTCAACATACGTAGCTATTACCCTCGAAAACTAAAACTTTTGAAATAGGAAAAGAGCCTTTAATCACATTCTTTACCATGTGCAATCATAAAATTGTCTAATATCTTCATTTTTTCCACAGACAAAGCTATTACCCTCGAAAACTAAAACTTTTGAAATAGGAAAAGAGCCTTTAATCACATTCTTTACCATTTGCAATCATAAAA
Organism: Artemia franciscana; assembly: GCF_032884065.1. Taxonomy (NCBI): domain Eukaryota; kingdom Metazoa; phylum Arthropoda; class Branchiopoda; order Anostraca; family Artemiidae; genus Artemia; species Artemia franciscana. Next base: position 10,266 of record NW_027065042.1, read on the forward strand.
TAGTCTAATATCTTCATTTTTTCAACATACGTAGCTATTACCCTCGAAAACTAAAACTTTTGAAATAGGAAAAGAGCCTTTAATCACATTCTTTACCATTTGCAATCATAAAATAGTCTAATATCTTCATTTTTTCAACATACGTAGCTATTACCCTCGAAAACTAAAACTTTTGAAATAGGAAAAGAGCCTTTAATCACATTCTTTACCATGTGCAATCATAAAATAGTCTAATATCTTCATTTTTTCAACATACGTAGCTATTACCTCGAAAACTAAAACTTTTGAAATAGGAAAAGAGCCTTTAATCACATTCTTTACCATTTGCAATCATAAAATAGTCTAATATCTTCATTTTTTCAACATACGTAGCTATTACCCTCGAAAACTAAAACTTTTGAAATAGGAAAAGAGCCTTTAATCACATTCTTTACCATTGCAATCATAAAATAGTCTAATATCTTCATTTTTTCAACATACGTAGCTATTACCCTCGAAAACTAAAACTTTTGACATAGGAAAAGAGCCTTTAATCACATTCTTTACCATGTGCAATCATAAAATAGTCTAATATCTTCATTTTTTCAACATACGTAGCTATTACCCTCGAAAACTAAAACTTTTGACATAGGAAAAGAGCCTTTAATCACATTCTTTACCATGTGCAATCATAAAATTGTCTAATATCTTCATTTTTTCAACAACGTAGCTATTACCCTCGAAAACTAAAACTTTTGACATAGGAAAAGAGCCTTTAATCACATTCTTTACCATGTGCAATCATAAAATAGTCTAATATCTTCATTTTTTCCACAGACTAGCTATTACCCTCGAAAACTAAAACTTTTGACATAGGAAAAGAGCCTTTAATCACATTCTTTACCATGTGCAATCATAAAATAGTCTAATATCTTCATTTTTTCCACAGACATAGCTATTACCCTCGAAAACTAAAACTTTTGAAATAGGAAAAGAGCCTTTAATCACATTCTTTACCATGTGCAATCATAAAATAGTCTAATATCTTCATTTTTTCCATAGTAGCTATTACCCTCGAAAACTAAAACTTTTGAAATAGGAAAGAGAGCCTTTAATCACATTCTTTACCATGTGCAATCATAAAATAGTCTAATATCTTCATTTTTTCAACATACGTAGCTATTACCCTCGAAAACTAAAACTTTTGAAATAGGAAAGAGCCTTTAATCACATTCTTTACCATTTGCAATCATAAAATAGTCTAATATCTTCATTTTTTCAACATACAAGCTATTACCCTCGAAAACTAAAACTTTTGAAATAGGAAAAGAGCCTTTAATCACATTCTTTACCATTTGCAATCATAAAATAGTCTAATATCTTCATTTTTTCAACATACGTAGCTATTACCCTCGAAAACTAAAACTTTTGAAATAGGAAAAGAGCCTTTAATCACATTCTTTACCATTTGCAATCATAAAATAGTCTAATATCTTCATTTTTTCAACATACGTAGCTATTACCCTCGAAAACTAAAACTTTTGAAATAGGAAAAGAGCCTTTAATCACATTCTTTACCATTTGCAATCATAAAATAGTCTAATATCTTCATTTTTTCAACATACGTAGCTATTACCTCGAAAACTAAAACTTTTGAAATAGGAAAAGAGCCTTTAATCACATTCTTTACCATGTGCAATCATAAAATAGTCTAATATCTTCATTTTTTCACATACGTAGCTATTACCTCGAAAACTAAAACTTTTGAAATAGGAAAAGAGCCTTTAATCACATTCTTTACCATGTGCAATCATAAAATAGTCTAATATCTTCATTTTTTCCATAGACTAGCTATTACCCTCGAAAACTAAAACTTTTGACATAGTAGAAAAGAGAGCCTTTAATCACATTCTTTACCATGTGCAATCATAAAATAGTCTAATATCTTCATTTTTTCAACATACGTAGCTATTACCCTCGAAAACTAAAACTTTTGAAATAGGAAAAGAGCCTTTAATCACATTCTTTACCATGTGCAATCATAAAATTGTCTAATATCTTCATTTTTTCCACAGACAAAGCTATTACCCTCGAAAACTAAAACTTTTGACATAGGAAAAGAGCCTTTAATCACATTCTTTACCATTTGCAATCATAAAATAGTCTAATATCTTCATTTTTTCAACATACATAGCTATTACCCTCGAAAACTAAAACTTTTGAAATAGGAAAAGAGCCTTTAATCACATTCTTTACCATGTGCAATCATAAAATAGTCTAATATCTTCATTTTTTCAACATACGTAGCTATTACCCTCGAAAACTAAAACTTTTGACATAGGAAAAGAGCCTTTAATCACATTCTTTACCATTTGCAATCATAAAATAGTCTAATATCTTCATTTTTTCAACATACGTAGCTATTACCCTCGAAAACTAAAACTTTTGAAATAGGAAAAGAGCCTTTAATCACATTCTTTACCATTTGCAATCATAAAATAGTCTAATATCTTCATTTTTTCAACATACGTAGCTATTACCCTCGAAAACTAAAACTTTTGACATAGGAAAAGAGCCTTTAATCACATTCTTTACCATTTGCAATCATAAAATAGTCTAATATCTTCATTTTTTCAACATACGTAGCTATTACCCTCGAAAACTAAAACTTTTGACATAGGAAAAGAGCCTTTAATCACATTCTTTACCATTGCAATCATAAAATAGTCTAATATCTTCATTTTTTCAACATACGTAGCTATTACCCTCGAAAACTAAAACTTTTGACATAGGAAAAGAGCCTTTAATCACATTCTTTACCATTGCAATCATAAAATAGTCTAATATCTTATTTTTTCAACATACGTAGCTATTACCCTCGAAAACTAAAACTTTTGAAATAGGAAAAGAGCCTTTAATCACATTCTTTACCATTGCAATCATAAAATAGTCTAATATCTTCATTTTTTCCACAGACATAGCTATTACCCTCGAAAACTAAAACTTTTGAAATAGGAAAAGAGCCTTTAATCACATTCTTTACCATGTGCAATCATAAAATAGTCTAATATCTTCATTTTTTCCATAGACTAGCTATTACCCTCGAAAACTAAAACTTTTGACATATAGGACATAGGAAAAGAGCCTTTAATCACATTCTTTACCATGTGCAATCATAAAATAGTCTAATATCTTCATTTTTTCACATACGTAGCTATTACCCTCGAAAACTAAAACTTTTGAAATAGGAAAGAGCCTTTAATCACATTCTTTACCATGTGCAATCATAAAATAGTCTAATATCTTCATTTTTTCCACAGACAGCTATTACCCTCGAAAACTAAAACTTTTGAAATAGGAAAGAGCCTTTAATCACATTCTTTACCATTTGCAATCATAAAATAGTCTAATATCTTCATTTTTTCAACATACATAGCTATTACCTCGAAAACTAAAACTTTTGAAATAGGAAAAGAGCCTTTAATCACATTCTTTACCATTTGCAATCATAAAATAGTCTAATATCTTCATTTTTTCAACATACGTAGCTATTACCCTCGAAAACTAAAACTTTTGACATAGGAAAAGAGCCTTTAATCACATTCTTTACCATTTGCAATCATAAAATAGTCTAATATCTTCATTTTTTCAACATACGTAGCTATTACCTCGAAAACTAAAACTTTTGAAATAGGAAAAGAGCCTTTAATCACATTCTTTACCATGTGCAATCATAAAATAGTCTAATATCTTCATTTTTTCAACATACGTAGCTATTACCCTCGAAAACTAAAACTTTTGAAATAGGAAAAGAGCCTTTAATCACATTCTTTACCATGTGCAATCATAAAATAGTCTAATATCTTCATTTTTTCAACACAGTAGCTATTACCCTCGAAAACTAAAACTTTTGAAATAGGAAAAGAGCCTTTAATCACATTCTTTACCATGTGCAATCATAAAATAGTCTAATATCTTCATTTTTTCAACACGTAGCTATTACCCTCGAAAACTAAAACTTTTGACATAGGAAAAGAGCCTTTAATCACATTCTTTACCATGTGCAATCATAAAATAGTCTAATATCTTCATTTTTTCAACATACGTAGCTATTACCCTCGAAAACTAAAACTTTTGAAATAGGAAAAGAGCCTTTAATCACATTCTTTACCATGTGCAATCATAAAATTGTCTAATATCTTCATTTTTTCCACAGACAAAGCTATTACCCTCGAAAACTAAAACTTTTGACATAGGAAAAGAGCCTTTAATCACATTCTTTACCATGTGCAATCATAAAATAGTCTAATATCTTCATTTTTTCCACAGACAGCTATTACCCTCGAAAACTAAAACTTTTGAAATAGGAAAAGAGCCTTTAATCACATTCTTTACCATGTGCAATCATAAAATAGTCTAATATCTTCATTTTTTCACAGACGTAGCTATTACCCTCGAAAACTAAAACTTTTGAAATAGAAAAGAAAAGAGCCTTTAATCACATTCTTTACCATGTGCAATCATAAAATAGTCTAATATCTTCATTTTTTCCACATACGTAGCTATTACCCTCGAAAACTAAAACTTTTGACAATAGGAAAAGAGCCTTTAATCACATTCTTTACCATGTGCAATCATAAAATAGTCTAATATCTTCATTTTTTCAACAGACAAGCTATTACCCTCGAAAACTAAAACTTTTGAAATAGGAAAAGAGCCTTTAATCACATTCTTTACCATTTGCAATCATAAAATAGTCTAATATCTTCATTTTTTCAACATACGTAGCTATTACCCTCGAAAACTAAAACTTTTGACATAGGAAAAGAGCCTTTAATCACATTCTTTACCATTTGCAATCATAAAATAGTCTAATATCTTCATTTTTTCAACATACGTAGCTATTACCCTCGAAAACTAAAACTTTTGAAATAGGAAAAGAGCCTTTAATCACATTCTTTACCATTTGCAATCATAAAATAGTCTAATATCTTCATTTTTTCAACATACGTAGCTATTACCCTCGAAAACTAAAACTTTTGAAATAGGAAAAGAGCCTTTAATCACATTCTTTACCATTTGCAATCATAAAATAGTCTAATATCTTCATTTTTTCAACATACGTAGCTATTACCTCGAAAACTAAAACTTTTGAAATAGGAAAAGAGCCTTTAATCACATTCTTTACCATGTGCAATCATAAAATTGTCTAATATCTTCATTTTTTCCATAGACTAGCTATTACCCGCGAAAACTAAAACTTTTGAAATAGAAAAGAATAGGAGAGCCTTTAATCACATTCTTTACCATGTGCAATCATAAAATAGTCTAATATCTTCATTTTTTCAACATACGTAGCTATTACCCTCGAAAACTAAAACTTTTGAAATAGGAAAAGAGCCTTTAATCACATTCTTTACCATGTGCAATCATAAAATTGTCTAATATCTTCATTTTTTCCACAGACAAAGCTATTACCCTCGAAAACTAAAACTTTTGACATAGGAAAAGAGCCTTTAATCACATTCTTTACCATGTGCAATCATAAAATAGTCTAATATCTTCATTTTTTCAACATACATAGCTATTACCCTCGAAAACTAAAACTTTTGAAATAGGAAAAGAGCCTTTAATCACATTCTTTACCATTTGCAATCATAAAATAGTCTAATATCTTCATTTTTTCAACATACGTAGCTATTACCCTCGAAAACTAAAACTTTTGACATAGGAAAAGAGCCTTTAATCACATTCTTTACCATTTGCAATCATAAAATAGTCTAATATCTTCATTTTTTCAACATACGTAGCTATTATCCTCGAAAACTAAAACTTTTGAAATAGGAAAAGAGCCTTTAATCACATTCTTTACCATTTGCAATCATAAAATAGTCTAATATCTTCATTTTTTCAACATACGTAGCTATTACCCTCGAAAACTAAAACTTTTGACATAGGAAAAGAGCCTTTAATCACATTCTTTACCATTTGCAATCATAAAATAGTCTAATATCTTCATTTTTTCAACATACGTAGCTATTACCCTCGAAAACTAAAACTTTTGAAATAGGAAAAGAGCCTTTAATCACATTCTTTACCATGTGCAATCATAAAATAGTCTAATATCTTCATTTTTTCAACAAACGTAGCTATTACCCTCGAAAACTAAAACTTTTGACATAGGAAAAGAGCCTTTAATCACATTCTTTACCATGTGCAATCATAAAATAGTCTAATATCTTCATTTTTTCAACATACGTAGCTATTACCCTCGAAAACTAAAACTTTTGAAATAGGAAAAGAGCCTTTAATCACATTCTTTACCATTGCAATCATAAAATAGTCTAATATCTTCATTTTTTCCACAGACATAGCTATTACCCTCGAAAACTAAAACTTTTGAAATAGGAAAAGAGCCTTTAATCACATTCTTTACCATGTGCAATCATAAAATTGTCTAATATCTTCATTTTTTCCACAGACAGCTATTACCCTCGAAAACTAAAACTTTTGACATAGTAGGAATAGGAGAGCCTTTAATCACATTCTTTACCATGTGCAATCATAAAATAGTCTAATATCTTCATTTTTTCAACAGACGTAGCTATTACCCTCGAAAACTAAAACTTTTGACAATAGGAAAAGAGCCTTTAATCACATTCTTTACCATGTGCAATCATAAAATAGTCTAATATCTTCATTTTTTCCACAGACAAAGCTATTACCCTCGAAAACTAAAACTTTTGAAATAGGAAAAGAGCCTTTAATCACATTCTTTACCATGTGCAATCATAAAATAGTCTAATATCTTCATTTTTTCAACATACATAGCTATTACCCTCGAAAACTAAAACTTTTGACATAGGAAAAGAGCCTTTAATCACATTCTTTACCATGTGCAATCATAAAATAGTCTAATATCTTCATTTTTTCAACATACGTAGCTATTACCCTCGAAAACTAAAACTTTTGAAATAGGAAAAGAGCCTTTAATCACATTCTTTACCATGTGCAATCATAAAATAGTCTAATATCTTCATTTTTTCAACATACGTAGCTATTACCCTCGAAAACTAAAACTTTTGAAATAGGAAAAGAGCCTTTAATCACATTCTTTACCATTTGCAATCATAAAATAGTCTAATATCTTCATTTTTTCAACATACGTAGCTATTACCCTCGAAAACTAAACTTTTGAAATAGGAAAAGAGCCTTTAATCACATTCTTTACCATTTGCAATCATAAAATAGTCTAATATCTTCATTTTTTCCACAGTAAAGCTATTACCCTCGAAAACTAAAACTTTTGAAATAGGAAAAGAGCCTTTAATCACATTCTTTACCATGTGCAATCATAAAATAGTCTAATATCTTCATTTTTTCAACACGTAGCTATTACCCTCGAAAACTAAAACTTTTGACATAGGAAAAGAGCCTTTAATCACATTCTTTACCATGTGCAATCATAAAATAGTCTAATATCTTCATTTTTTCAACATACGTAGCTATTACCCTCGAAAACTAAAACTTTTGAAATAGGAAAAGAGCCTTTAATCACATTCTTTACCATGTGCAATCATAAAATTGTCTAATATCTTCATTTTTTCACAGACAGCTATTACCCTCGAAAACTAAAACTTTTGACATAGGAAAAGAGCCTTTAATCACATTCTTTACCATGTGCAATCATAAAATAGTCTAATATCTTCATTTTTTCCACAGACAAGCTATTACCCTCGAAAACTAAAACTTTTGAATAGGAAAAGAGCCTTTAATCACATTCTTTACCATGTGCAATCATAAAATAGTCTAATATCTTCATTTTTTCCACAGACAGCTATTACCCTCGAAAACTAAAACTTTTGACATAGGAAAAGAGCCTTTAATCACATTCTTTACCATGTGCAATCATAAAATAGTCTAATATCTTCATTTTTTCAACAGACGTAGCTATTACCCTCGAAAACTAAAACTTTTGAAATAGGAAAAGAGCCTTTAATCACATTCTTTACCATGTGCAATCATAAAATAGTCTAATATCTTCATTTTTTCCACAGACAAAGCTATTACCCTCGAAAACTAAAACTTTTGACATAGGAAAAGAGCCTTTAATCACATTCTTTACCATGTGCAATCATAAAATAGTCTAATATCTTCATTTTTTCAACATACGTAGCTATTACCCTCGAAAACTAAAACTTTTGAAATAGGAAAAGAGCCTTTAATCACATTCTTTACCATGTGCAATCATAAAATAGTCTAATATCTTCATTTTTTCAACATACGTAGCTATTACCCTCGAAAACTAAAACTTTTGACATAGGAAAAGAGCCTTTAATCACATTCTTTACCATTGCAATCATAAAATAGTCTAATATCTTCATTTTTTCAACATACATAGCTATTACCCTCGAAAACTAAAACTTTTGACATAGGAAAAGAGCCTTTAATCACATTCTTTACCATGTGCAATCATAAAATAGTCTAATATCTTCATTTTTTCAACATACGTAGCTATTACCCTCGAAAACTAAAACTTTTGACATAGGAAAAGAGCCTTTAATCACATTCTTTACCATTTGCAATCATAAAATAGTCTAATATCTTCATTTTTTCAACATACGTAGCTATTATCCTCGAAAACTAAAACTTTTGAAATAGGAAAAGAGCCTTTAATCACATTCTTTACCATGTGCAATCATAAATAGTCTAATATCTTCATTTTTTCACATACGTAGCTATTACCCTCGAAAACTAAAACTTTTGAAATAGGAAAAGAGCCTTTAATCACATTCTTTACCATGTGCAATCATAAAATTGTCTAATATCTTCATTTTTTCCACAGATAAAGCTATTACCCTCGAAAACTAAAACTTTTGAAATAGGAAAAGAGCCTTTAATCACATTCTTTACCATGTGCAATCATAAAATAGTCTAATATCTTCATTTTTTCAACAGTAGCTATTACCCTCGAAAACTAAAACTTTTGACATAGGAAAAGAGCCTTTAATCACATTCTTTACCATTTGCAATCATAAAATAGTCTAATATCTTCATTTTTTCAACATACGTAGCTATTACCCTCGAAAACTAAAACTTTTGAAATAGGAAAAGAGCCTTTAATCACATTCTTTACCATGTGCAATCATAAAATAGTCTAATATCTTCATTTTTTCACAGACAAAGCTATTACCCTCGAAAACTAAAACTTTTGACATAGGAAAAGAGCCTTTAATCACATTCTTTACCATGTGCAATCATAAAATAGTCTAATATCTTCATTTTTTCCACAGACAGCTATTACCCTCGAAAACTAAAACTTTTGAAATAGGAAAAGAGCCTTTAATCACATTCTTTACCATTTGCAATCATAAAATAGTCTAATATCTTCATTTTTTCCACAGACAAAGCTATTACCCTCGAAAACTAAAACTTTTGACATAGGAAAAGAGCCTTTAATCACATTCTTTACCATTTGCAATCATAAAATAGTCTAATATCTTCATTTTTTCAAGATACGTAGCTATTACCCTCGAAAACTAAAACTTTTGAAATAGGAAAAGAGCCTTTAATCACATTCTTTACCATGTGCAATCATAAAATTGTCTAATATCTTCATTTTTTCCACAGACAAAGCTATTACCCTCGAAAACTAAAACTTTTGACATAGGAAAAGAGCCTTTAATCACATTCTTTACCATGTGCAATCATAAAATAGTCTAATATCTTCATTTTTTCAACATACGTAGCTATTACCCTCGAAAACTAAAACTTTTGAAATAGGAAAAGAGCCTTTAATCACATTCTTTACCATTTGCAATCATAAAATAGTCTAATATCTTCATTTTTTCAACATACGTAATTATTACCCTCGAAAACTAAAACTTTTGAAATAGGAAAAGAGCCTTTAATCACATTCTTTACCATGTGCAATCATAAAATTGTCTAATATCTTCATTTTTTCCACAGACAAAGCTATTACCCTCGAAAACTAAAACTTTTGACATAGGAAAAGAGCCTTTAATCACATTCTTTACCATGTGCAATCATAAAATAGTCTAATATCTTCATTTTTTCAACAGACATAGCTATTACCCTCGAAAACTAAAACTTTTGACATAGGAAAAGAGCCTTTAATCACATTCTTTACCATGTGCAATCATAAAATAGTCTAATATCTTCATTTTTTCCACAGACAAAGCTATTACCCTCGAAAACTAAAACTTTTGACATAGGAAAAGAGCCTTTAATCACATTCTTTACCATTTGCAATCATAAAATAGTCTAATATCTTCATTTTTTCAACATACGTAGCTATTACCCTCGAAAACTAAAATTTTGACATAGGAAAAGAGCCTTTAATCACATTCTTTACCATGTGCAATCATAAAATAGTCTAATATCTTCATTTTTTCAACATACGTAGCTATTACCCTCGAAAACTAAAACTTTTGACATAGGAAAAGAGCCTTTAATCACATTCTTTACCATGTGCAATCATAAAATAGTCTAATATCTTCATTTTTTCAACATACGTAGCTATTACCCTCGAAAACTAAAACTTTTGAAATAGGAAAAGAGCCTTTAATCACATTCTTTACCATGTGCAATCATAAAATTGTCTAATATCTTCATTTTTTCCACAGACAAAGCTATTACCCTCGAAAACTAAAACTTTTGACATAGGAAAAGAGCCTTTAATCACATTCTTTACCATTTGCAATCATAAAATAGTCTAATATCTTCATTTTTTCAACATACATAGCTATTACCCTCGAAAACTAAAACTTTTGAAATAGGAAAAGAGCCTTTAATCACATTCTTTACCATTTGCAATCATAAAATAGTCTAATATCTTCATTTTTTCAACATACGTAGCTATTACCCTCGAAAACTAGAACTTTTGAAATAGGAAAAGAGCCTTTAATCACATTCTTTACCATTTGCAATCATAAAATAGTCTAATATCTTCATTTTTTCAACATACATAGCTATTACCTCGAAAACTAAAACTTTTGAAATAGGAAAAGAGCCTTTAATCACATTCTTTACCATGTGCAATCATAAAATAGTCTAATATCTTCATTTTTTCAACATACGTAGCTATTACCCTCGAAAACTAAAACTTTTGACAAAGGAAAAGAGCCTTTAATCACATTCTTTACCATGTGCAATCATAAAATAGTCTAATATCTTCATTTTTTCAACATACGTAGCTATTACCCTCGAAAACTAAAACTTTTGAAATAGGAAAAGAGCCTTTAATCACATTCTTTACCATTTGCAATCATAAAATAGTCTAATATCTTCATTTTTTCAACATACGTAGCTATTACCCTCGAAAACTAAAACTTTTGAAATAGGAAAAGAGCCTTTAATCACATTCTTTACCATGTGCAATCATAAAATTGTCTAATATCTTCATTTTTTCCGCAGATAAAGCTATTACCCTCGAAAACTAAAACTTTTGAAATAGGAAAAGAGCCTTTAATCACATTCTTTACCATGTGCAATCATAAAATAGTCTAATATCTTCATTTTTTCAACAGTAGCTATTACCCTCGAAAACTAAAACTTTTGACATAGGAAAAGAGCCTTTAATCACATTCTTTACCATGTGCAATCATAAAATAGTCTAATATCTTCATTTTTTCAACATACGTAGCTATTACCCTCGAAAACTAAAACTTTTGAAATAGGAAAAGAGCCTTTAATCACATTCTTTACCATGTGCAATCATAAAATTGTCTAATATCTTCATTTTTTCCACAGACAAAGCTATTACCCTCGAAAACTAAAACTTTTGACATAGGAAAAGAGCCTTTAATCACATTCTTTACCATGTGCAATCATAAAATTGTCTAATATCTTCATTTTTTCCACAGACAAAGCTATTACCCTCGAAAACTAAAACTTTTGACATAGGAAAAGAGCCTTTAATCACATTCTTTACCATGTGCAATCATAAAATAGTCTAATATCTTCATTTTTTCCACAGACAAAGCTATTACCCTCGAAAACTAAAACTTTTGACATAGGAAAAGAGCCTTTAATCACATTCTTTACCATTTGCAATCATAAAATAGTCTAATATCTTCATTTTTTCAACATACGTAGCTATTTCCCTCGAAAACTAAAACTTTTGAAATAGGAAAAGAGCCTTTAATCACATTCTTTACCATGTGCAATCATAAATTGTCTAATATCTTCATTTTTTCCACAGACAAAGCTATTACCCTCGAAAACTAAAACTTTTGACATAGGAAAAGAGCCTTTAATCACATTCTTTACCATGTGCAATCATAAAATTGTCTAATATCTTCATTTTTTCAACAGACATAGCTATTACCCTCGAAAACTAAAAACTTTTGACATAGGAAAAGAGCCTTTAATCACATTCTTTACCATGTGCAATCATAAAATAGTCTAATATCTTCATTTTTTCCACAGACAAAGCTATTACCCTCGAAAACTAAACTTTTGACATAGGAAAAGAGCCTTTAATCACATTCTTTACCATGTGCAATCATAAAATAGTCTAATATCTTCATTTTTTCAACATACGTAGCTATTACCCTCGAAAACTAAAATTTTGACATAGGAAAAGAGCCTTTAAGCACATTCTTTACCATGTGCAATCATTAAATAGTCTAATATCTTCATTTTTTCAACATAAGTAGTTATTACCCTCGAAAACTAAAACTTTTGACATAGGAAAAGAGCCTTTAATCACATTCTTTACCATGTGCAATCATAAAATAGTCTAATATCTTCATTTTTTCAACATACGTAGCTATTACCCTCGAAAACTAAAACTTTTGAAATAGGAAAAGAGCCTTTAATCACATTCTTTACCATTTGCAATCATAAAATAGTCTAATATCTTCATTTTTTCCACAGACAAAGCTATTACCCTCGAAAACTAAAACTTTTGACATAGGAAAAGAGCCTTTAATCACATTCTTTACCATTTGCAATCATAAAATAGTCTAATATCTTCATTTTTTCAACATACGTAGCTATTACCCTCGAAAACTAAAACTTTTGAAATAGGAAAAGAGCCTTTAATCACATTCTTTACCATTTGCAATCATAAAATAGTCTAATATCTTCATTTTTTCAACATACGTAGCTATTACCCTCGAAAACTAAAACTTTTGACATAGGAAAAGAGCCTTTAATCACATTCTTTA
>NW_027065043.1:0-23435 GCF_032884065.1 Artemia franciscana
TTTAATCACATTCTTTACCATTTGCAATCATAAAATAGTCTAATATCTTCATTTTTTCTAACATACGTAGCTATTACCCTCGAAAACTAAAACTTTTGAAATAGGAAAAGAGCCTTTAATCACATTCTTTACCATTTGCAATCATAAAATAGTCTAATATCTTCATTTTTTCAACATACGTAGCTATTACCCTCGAAAACTAAAACTTTTGAAATAGGAAAAGAGCCTTTAATCACATTCTTTACCATGTGCAATCATAAAATAGTCTAATATCTTCATTTTTTCAACATACGTAGCTATTACCCTCGAAAACTAAAACTTTTGACATAGGAAAAGAGCCTTTAATCACATTCTTTACCATTTGCAATCATAAAATAGTCTAATATCTTCATTTTTTCAACATACGTAGCTATTACCCTCGAAAACTAAAACTTTTGAAATAGGAAAAGAGCCTTTAATCACATTCTTTACCATTTCAATCATAAAATAGTCTAATATCTTCATTTTTTCAACATACGTAGCTATTACCCTCGAAAACTAAAACTTTTGAAATAGGAAAAGAGCCTTTAATCACATTCTTTACCATTTGCAATCATAAAATAGTCTAATATCTTCATTTTTTCAACATACGTAGCTATTACCCTCGAAAACTAAAACTTTTGACAATAGGAAAAGAGCCTTTAATCACATTCTTTACCATGTGCAATCATAAAATAGTCTAATATCTTCATTTTTTCAACATACGTAGCTATTACCCTCGAAAACTAAAACTTTTGAAATAGGAAAAGAGCCTTTAATCACATTCTTTACCATTGCAATCATAAAATAGTCTAATATCTTCATTTTTTCAACATACGTAGCTATTACCCTCGAAAACTAAAACTTTTGACATAGGAAAAGAGCCTTTAATCACATTCTTTACCATTTGCAATCATAAAATAGTCTAATATCTTCATTTTTTCAACATACGTAGCTATTACCCTCGAAAACTAAAACTTTTGAAATAGGAAAAGAGCCTTTAATCACATTCTTTACCATGTGCAATCATAAAATAGTCTAATATCTTCATTTTTTCAACATACGTAGCTATTACCCTCGAAAACTAAAACTTTTGAAATAGGAAAAGAGCCTTTAATCACATTCTTTACCATTGCAATCATAAAATAGTCTAATATCTTCATTTTTTCAACATACGTAGCTATTACCCTCGAAAACTAAAACTTTTGACATAAGAATAGTCTAATATCTTCATTTTTTCACATACATAGCTATTACCCTCGAAAACTAAAACTTTTGAAATAGGAAAAGAGCCTTTAATCACATTCTTTACCATGTGCAATCATAAAATAGTCTAATATCTTCATTTTTTCAATAGACATAGCTATTACCCTCGAAAACTAAAACTTTTGAAATAGGAAAAGAGCCTTTAATCACATTCTTTACCATGTGCAATCATAAAATAGTCTAATATCTTCATTTTTTCAACATACGTAGCTATTACCCTCGAAAACTAAAACTTTTGAAATAGGAAAAGAGCCTTTAATCACATTCTTTACCATATGCAATCATAAAATAGTCTAATATCTTCATTTTTTCAACATACGTAGCTATTACCCTCGAAAACTAAAACTTTTGAAATAGCAAAATAGCCTTTAATCACATTATTTACCATTGCAATCATAAAATAGTCTAATATCTTCATTTTTTCTACAGACGTAGCTATTACCCTCGAAAACTAAAACTTTTGAAATAGGAAAAGAGCCTTTAATCACATTCTTTACCATGTGCAATCATAAAATAGTCTAATATCTTCATTTTTTCAACATACGTAGCTATTACCCTCGAAAACTAAAACTTTTGAAATAGGAAAAGAGCCTTTAATCACATTCTTTACCATTGCAATCATAAAATAGTCTAATATCTTCATTTTTTCAACATACGTAAGCTATTACCCTCGAAAACTAAAACTTTTGAAATAGGAAAAGAGCCTTTAATCACATTCTTTACCATGTGCAATCATAAAATAGTCTAATATCTTCATTTTTTCTACAGACCTAGCTATTACCCTCGAAAACTAAAACTTTTGAAATAGGAAAAGAGCCTTTAATCACATTCTTTACCATTTGCAATCATAAAATAGTCTAATATCTTCATTTTTTCAACATACGTAGCTATTACCCTCGAAAACTAAAACTTTTGAAATAGGAAAAGAGCCTTTAATCACATTCTTTACCATTTGCAATCATAAAATAGTCTAATATCTTCATTTTTTCAACATACGTAGCTATTACCCTCGAAAACTAAAACTTTTGAAATAGGAAAAGAGCCTTTAATCACATTCTTTACCATGTGCAATCATAAAATAGTCTAATATCTTCATTTTTTCAACATACGTAGCTATTACCCTCGAAAACTAAAACTTTTGAAATAGGAAAAGAGCCTTTAATCACATTCTTTACCATGTGCAATCATAAAATAGTCTAATATCTTCATTTTTTCAACATACGTAGCTATTACCCCGAAAACTAAAACTTTTGAAATAGGAAAAGAGCCTTTAATCACATTCTTTACCATGTTTGCAATCATAAAATAGTCTAATATCTTCATTTTTTCAACATACGTAGCTATTACCCTCGAAAACTAAAACTTTTGAAATAGGAAAAGAGCCTTTAATCACATTCTTTACCATTTGCAATCATAAAATAGTCTAATATCTTCATTTTTTCAACATACGTAGCTATTACCCTCGAAAACTAAAACTTTTGAAATAGGAAAAGAGCCTTTAATCACATTCTTTACCATTTGCAATCATAAAATAGTCTAATATCTTCATTTTTTCAACATACGTAGCTATTACCCTCGAAAACTAAAACTTTTGACATAGGAAAAGAGCCTTTAATCACATTCTTTACCATTTGCAATCATAAAATAGTCTAATATCTTCATTTTTTCAACATACGTAGCTATTACCCTCGAAAACTAAAACTTTTGACATAGGAAAAGAGCCTTTAATCACATTCTTTACCATTTGCAATCATAAAATAGTCTAATATCTTCATTTTTTCAACATACGTAGCTATTACCCTCGAAAACTAAAACTTTTGAAATAGGAAAAGAGCCTTTAATCACATTCTTTACCATTTGCAATCATAAAATAGTCTAATATCTTCATTTTTTCAACATACGTAGCTATTACCCTCGAAAACTAAAACTTTTGACATAGGAAAAGAGCCTTTAATCACATTCTTTACCATTTGCAATCATAAAATAGTCTAATATCTTCATTTTTTCAACATACGTAGCTATTACCCTCGAAAACTAAAACTTTTGACATAGGAAAAGAGCCTTTAATCACATTCTTTACCATGTGCAATCATAAAATAGTCTAATATCTTCATTTTTTCAACATACTAGCTATTACCCTCGAAAACTAAAACTTTTGAAATAGGAAAAGAGCCTTTAATCACATTCTTTACCATTTGCAATCATAAAATAGTCTAATATCTTCATTTTTTCAACATACGTAGCTATTACCCTCGAAAACTAAAACTTTTGAAAGGAAAAGAGCCTTTAATCACATTCTTTACCATTTGCAATCATAAAATAGTCTAATATCTTCATTTTTTCAACATACGTAGCTATTACCCTCGAAAACTAAAACTTTTGAAATAGGAAAAGAGCCTTTAATCATATTCTTTACCATGTGCAATCATAAAATAGTCTAATATCTTCATTTTTTCAACATACTAGCTATTACCCTCGAAAACTAAAACTTTTGAAATAGGAAAAGAGCCTTTAATCACATTCTTTACCATGTGCAATCATAAAATAGTCTAATATCTTCATTTTTTCAACATACGTAGCTATTAACCCTCGAAAACTAAAACTTTTGAAATAGGAAAAGAGCCTTTAATCACATTCTTTACCATATGCAATCATAAAATAGTCTAATATCTTCATTTTTTCAACATACGTAACTATTACTCTCGAAAACTAAAACTTTTGAAATAGGAAAAGAGCCTTTAATCACATTCTTTACCATTGCAATCATAAAATAGTCTAATATCTTCATTTTTTCTACAGACATAGCTATTACCCTCGAAAACTAAAACTTTTGAAATAGGAAAAGAGCCTTTAATCACATTCTTTACCATGTGCAATCATAAAATAGTCTAATATCTTCATTTTTTCAACATACATAGCTATTACCCTCGAAAACTAAAACTTTTGAAATAGGAAAAGAGCCTTTAATCACATTCTTTACCATGTGCAATCATAAAATAGTCTAATATCTTCATTTTTTCAACATACGTAAGCTATTACCCTCGAAAACTAAAACTTTTGAAATAGGAAAAGAGCCTTTAATCACATTCTTTACCATGTGCAATCATATAATAGTCTAATATCTTCATTTTTTCAACATACGTAGCTATTACCCTCGAAAACTAAAACTTTTGAAATAGGAAAATAGTCTAATATCTTCATTTTTTCCACAGACATAGCTATTACCCTCGAAAACTAAAACTTTTGAAATAGGAAAAGAGCCTTTAATCACATTCTTTACCAAGTGCAATCATAAAATAGTCTAATATCTTCATTTTTTCAACATACGTAGCTATTACCCTCGAAAACTAAAACTTTTGAAATAGGAAAAGAGCCTTTAATCACATTCTTTACCATGTGCAATCATAAAATAGTCTAATATCTTCATTTTTTCAACATACGTAGCTATTACCCTCGAAAACTAAAACTTTTGAAATAGGAAAAGAGCCTTTAATCACATTCTTTACCATTTGCAATCATAAAATAGTCTAATATCTTCATTTTTTCAACATACGTAGCTATTACCCTCGAAAACTAAAACTTTTGAAATAGGAAAAGAGCCTTTAATCACATTCTTTACCATGTTTGCAATCATAAAATAGTCTAATATCTTCATTTTTTCAACATACGTAGCTATTACCCTCGAAAACTAAAACTTTTGAAATAGGAAAAGAGCCTTTAATCACATTCTTTACCATGTGCAATCATAAAATAGTCTAATATCTTCATTTTTTCAACATACGTAGCTATTACCCTCGAAAACTAAAACTTTTGAAATAGGAAAAGAGCCTTTAATCACATTCTTTACCATGTGCAATCATAAAATAGTCTAATATCTTCATTTTTTCAACATACGTAGCTATTACCCTCGAAAACTAAAACTTTTGAAATAGGAAAAGAGCCTTTAATCACATTCTTTACCATTTGCAATCATAAAATAGTCTAATATCTTCATTTTTTCAACATACGTAGCTATTACCCTCGAAAACTAAAACTTTTGAAATAGGAAAAGAGCCTTTAATCACATTCTTTACCATGTGCAATCATAAAATAGTCTAATATCTTCATTTTTTCAACATACGTAGCTATTACCCTCGAAAACTAAAACTTTTGACATAGGAAAAGAGCCTTTAATCACATTCTTTACCATTTGCAATCATAAAATAGTCTAATATCTTCATTTTTTCAACATACGTAGCTATTACCCTCGAAAACTAAAACTTTTGAAATAGGAAAAGAGCCTTTAATCACATTCTTTACCATGTGCAATCATAAAATTGTCTAATATCTTCATTTTTTCAACATACGTAGCTATTACCCTCTAAAACTAAAAATTTTGACATAGGAAAAGAGCCTTTAATCACATTCTTTACCATTTGCAATCATAAAATAGTCTAATATCTTCATTTTTTCAACATACGTAGCTATTACCCTCGAAAACTAAAACTTTTGACATAGGAAAAGAGCCTTTTATCACATTCTTTACCATTTGCAATCATAAAATAGTCTAATATCTTCATTTTTTCCACAGACTAGCTATTACCCTCGAAAACTAAAACTTTTGAAAGGAAAAGAGCCTTTAATCACATTCTTTACCATTTGCAATCATAAAATTGTCTAATATCTTCATTTTTTCCACAGACAAAGCTATTACCCTCGGAAAACTAAAACTTTTGACATAGGAAAAGAGCCTTTAATCACATTCTTTACCATGTGCAATCATAAAATAGTCTAATATCTTCATTTTTTCAACATACAGCTATTACCCTCGAAAACTAAAACTTTTGACATAGGAAAAGAGCCTTTAATCACATTCTTTACCATTTGCAATCATAAAATAGTCTAATATCTTCATTTTTTCAACATACGTAGCTAATACCCTCGAAAACTAAAACTTTTGACATAGGAAAAGAGCCTTTAATCACATTCTTTACCATTTGCAATCATAAAATAGTCTAATATCTTCATTTTTTCAACATACGTAGCTATTACCCTCGAAAACTAAAACTTTTGAAATAGGAAAAGAGCCTTTAATCACATTCTTTACCATTTGCAATCATAAAATAGTCTAATATCTTCATTTTTTCAACATACATAGCTATTACCCTCGAAAACTAAAACTTTTGAAATAGGAAAAGAGCCTTTAATCACATTCTTTACCATTTGCAATCATAAAATAGTCTAATATCTTCATTTTTTCAACATACGTAGCTATTACCCTCGAAAACTAAAACTTTTGAAATAGGAAAAGAGCCTTTAATCACATTCTTTACCATTTGCAATCATAAAATAGTCTAATATCTTCATTTTTTCAACATACGTAGCTATTACCCTCGAAAACTAAAACTTTTGACATAGGAAAAGAGCCTTTAATCACATTCTTTACCATGTGCAATCATAAAATAGTCTAATATCTTCATTTTTTCAACATACGTAGCTATTACCCTCGAAAACTAAAACTTTTGAAATAGGAAAAGAGCCTTTAATCACATTCTTTACCATTTGCAATCATAAAATTGTCTAATATCTTCATTTTTTCAACATACGTAGCTATTACCCTCGAAAACTAAAACTTTTGAAATAGGAAAAGAGCCTTTAATCACATTCTTTACCATTTGCAATCATAAAATAGTCTAATATCTTAATTTTTTCAACATACTTAGCTATTACCCTCGAAAACTAAAACTTTTGAAATAGGAAAAGAGCCTTTAATCACATTCTTTACCATGTGCAATCATAAAATAGTCTAATATCTTCATTTTTTCAACATACGTAGCTATTACCCTCGAAAACTAAAACTTTTGAAATAGGAAAAGAGCCTTTAATCACATTCTTTACCATGTGCAATCATAAAATTGTCTAATATCTTCATTTTTTCAACATACGTAGCTATTACCCTCGAAAACTAAAACTTTTGACATAGGAAAAGAGCCTTTAATCACATTCTTTACCATCAATCATAAAATAGTCTAATATCTTCATTTTTTCAAATACGTAGCTATTACCCTCGAAAACTAAAACTTTTGAATCATAAATAGTCTAATATCTTCATTTTTTCAACAGACATAGCTATTACCCTCGAAAACTAAAACTTTTGAAATAGGAAAAGAGCCTTTAATCACATTCTTTACCATTTGCAATCATAAAATAGTCTAATATCTTCATTTTTTCAACAGACCTAGCTATTACCCTCGAAAACTAAAACTTTTGAAATAGGAAAAGAGCCTTTAATCACAATCTTTACCATTTGCAATCATAAAATAGTCTAATATCTTCATTTTTTCAACATACGTAGCTATTACCCTCGAACACTAAAACTTTTGAAATAGGAAAAGAGCCTTTAATCACATTCTTTACCATGTGCAATCAATAAAATAGTCTAATATCTTCATTTTTTCAACATACGTAGCTATTACCCTCGAAAACTAAAACTTTTGAAATAGGAAAAGAGCCTTTAATCACATTCTTTACCATGTGCAATCATAAAATTGTCTGATATCTTCATTTTTTCCACAGACAAAGCTCTTACCACCGAAAACTAAAACTTTTGAAATAGGAAAAGAGCCTTTAATCACATTCTTTACCATGTGCAATCATAAAATAGTCTAATATCTTCATTTTTTCAACATACGTAGCTATTACCCTCGAAAACTAAAACTTTTGAAATAGGAAAAGAGCCTTTAATCACATTCTTTACCATGTGCAATCATAAAATTGTCAGATATCTTCATTTTTTCCACAGACAAAGCTCTTACTACCGAAAACTAAAACTTTTGAAATAGGAAAAGAGCCTTTAATCACATTCTTTACCATGTTTGCAATCATAAAATAGTCTAATATCTTCATTTTTTCAACATACGTAGCTATTACCCTCGAAAACTAAAACTTTTGAAATAGGAAAAGAGCCTTTAATCACATTCTATACCATTTGCAATCATAAAATAGTCTAATATCTTCATTTTTTCAACATACGTAGCTATTACCCTCAAAACTAAAACTTTTGAAATAGGAAAAGAGCCTTTAATCACATTCTTTACCATGTGCAATCATAAAATAGTCTAATATCTTCATTTTTTCAACATACGTAGCTATTACCCTCGAAAACTAAAACTTTTGAAATAGGAAAGAGCCTTTAATCACATTCTTTACCATTTGCAATCATAAAATAGTCTAATATCTTCATTTTTTCAACATACGTAGCTATTACCCTCGAAAACTAAAACTTTTGAAATAGGAAAAGAGCCTTTAATCACATTCTTTACCATTTGCAATCATAAAATAGTCTAATATCTTCATTTTTTCAACATACGTAGCTATTACCCTCGAAAACTAAAACTTTTGACATAGGAAAAGAGCCTTTAATCACATTCTTTACCATTTGCAATCATAAAATAGTCTAATATCTTCATTTTTTCAACATACGTAGCTATTACCCTCGAAAATTAAAACTTTTGAAATAGGAAAAGAGCCTTTAATCACATTCTTTACCATTTGCAATCATAAAATAGTCTAATATCTTCATTTTTTCAACATACGTAGCTATTACCCTCGAAAACTAAAACTTTTGAAATAGGAAAAGAGCCTTTAATCACATTCTTTACCATTTGCAATCATAAAATAGTCTAATATCTTCATTTTTTCAACATACGTAGCTATTACCCTCGAAAACTAAAACTTTTGAAATAGGAAAAGAGCCTTTAATCACATTCTTTACCATGTGCAATCATAAAATAGTCTAATATCTTCATTTTTTCAACATACGTAGCTATTACCCTCGAAAACTAAAACTTTTGAAATAGGAATTTTGAAATAGGAATCACATTCTTTACCATTGCAATCATAAAATTGTCTAATATCTTCATTTTTTCAACATACGTAGCTATTACCCTCGAAAACTAAAACTTTTGACATAGGAATAGTCTAATATCTTCATTTTTTCCACAGACATAGCTATTACCCTCGAAAACTAAAACTTTTGAAATAGGAAAAGAGCCTTTAATCACATTCTTTACCATTTGCAATCATAAAATAGTCTAATGCCTTCATTTTTTCAACATACGTAGCTATTACCCTCGAAAACTAAAACTTTTGACATAGGAAAAGAGCCTTTAATCACATTCTTTACCATTTGCAATCATAAAATAGTCTAATATCTTCATTTTTTCAACATACGAAGCTATTACCCTCGAAAACTAAAACTTTTGAAATAGGAAAAGAGCCTTTAATCACATTCTTTACCATGTGCAATCATAAAATAGTCTAATATCTTCATTTTTTCAACATACGTAGCTATAACCCTCAAAAACTAAAACTTTTGAAATAGGAAAAGAGCCTTTAATCACATTCTTTACCATTTGCAATCATAAAATAGTCTAATATCTTCATTTTTTCAACATACGAAGCTATTACCCTCGAAAACTAAAACTTTTGAAATAGGAAAAGAGCCTTTAATCACATTCTTTACCATTTGCAATCATAGAATAGTCTAATATCTTCATTTTTTCAACATACGTAGCTATTACCCTAAAAAACTAAAACTTTTGACATAGGAAAAGAGCCTTTAACCACATTCTTTACCATTTGCAATCATAAAATAGTCTAATATCTTCATTTTTTCGACATACGTAGCTATTACCCTTGAAAACTAAGACTTTTGAAATAGGAAAAGAGCCTTTAATCACATTCTTTAACATTTGCAATCATAAAATAGTCTAATATCTTCATTTTTCCAACATACGTAGCTATTACCCTCCAAAACTAAAACTTTTGACATAGGAAAAGAGCCTTTAATCACATTCTTTACCATTTGCAATCATAAAATAGTCTAATAGCTTCATTTTTTCAACATACGTAGCTATTACCCTCGAAAACTAAAACTTTTGACATAGGAAAAGAGCCTTTAATCACATTCTTTACCATTTGCAATCATAAAATAGTCTAATATCTTCATTTTTTCAGCATACGTAGCTATTACCCCCGAAAACTAAAACTTTTGAAATAGGAAAAGAGCCTTTAATCACATTCTTTACAATGTGCAATCATAAAATAGTCTAACATCTTCATTTTTTCCACATACAAAGCTATTACCCTCGAAAACTAAAACTTTTGAAATATGAAAAGAGCCTTTAATCACATTCTTTACCATTTGCAATCATATAATAGTCTAATATCTTCATTTTTTCAACATACGTAGCTATTACCCTCGAAAAGTAAAACTTTTGAAATAGGAAAAGAGCCTTTAATCACATTCTTTACCACTTGCAATCATAAAATAGTCTAATATCTTCATTTTTTCAACATACGTAGCTATTACCCTCGAAAACTAAAACTTTTGACATAGGAAAAGAGCCTTTAATCACATTCTTTACCATGTGCAATCATAAAATAGTCTAATATCTTCATTTTTTCCACAGACATAGCTATTACCCTCGAAAACTAAAACTTTTGAAATAGGAAAAGAGCCTTTAATCACATTCTTTACCATTTGCAATCATAAAATAGTCTAATATCTTATTTTTTCCACAGACAAAGCTATTACCCTCGAACACTAAAACTTTTGAAATAGGAAAAGAGCCTTTAATCACATTCTTTACCATTTGCAATCATAAAATAGTCTAATATCTTCATTTTTTCAACATACGTAGCTCTTACCCCCGAAAACTAAAACTTTTGAAATAGGAAAAGAGCCTTTAATCACATTCTTTACCATTTGCAATCATAAAATAGTCTAATATCTTCATTTTTTCAACATACGTAGCTATTACCCTCGAAAACTAAAACTTTTGAAATAGGAAAAGAGCCTTTAATCACACTCTTTACCATGTGCAATCATAAAATTGTCTAATATCTTCATTTTTTCAACATACGTAGCTATTACCCTCGAAAACTAAAAATTTTGAAATAGGAAAAGAGCCTTTAATCACATTCTTTACCATTTGCAATCATAAAATAGTCTAATATCTTCATTTTTTCAGCATACTTAGCTATTACCCTCGAAAACTATAACTTTTAAAATAGGAAAAGAGCCTTTAATCACATTCTTTACCATGTGCAATCATAAAATTGTCTAATATCTTCATTTTTCCACAGACAAAGCTATTACCCTCGAAAACTAAAACTTTTGACATAGGAAAAGAGCCTTTAATCACATTCTTTACCATTTGCAATCATAAAATAGTCTAATATCTTAATTTTTTTCAACATACTTAGCTATTACCCTCGAAAACTAAAACTTTTGAAATAGGAAAAGAGCCTTTAATCACATTCTTTACCATGTGCAATCATAAAATTGTCTGATATCTTCATTTTTTCCACAGACAAAGCTCTTACCACCGAAAACTAAAACTTTTGAAATAGGAAAAGAGCCTTTAATCACATTCTTTACCGTTTGCAATCATAAAATAGTCTAATATCTTCATTTTTTCAACATACGTAGCTATTACCCTCGAAAACTAAAACTTTTGAAATAGGAAAAGAGCCTTTAATCACATTCTTTACCATTTGCAATCATAAAATAGTCTAATATCTTCATTTTTTCAACATACGTAGCTATTACCCTCAAAAACTAAAACTTTTGAAATAGGAAAAGAGCCTTTAATAACATTCTTTACCAACTGCAATCATAAAATAGTCTAATATCTTCATTTTTTCCACAGACCTAGCTATTACCCTCGAAAACTAAAACTTTTGAAATAGGAAAAGAGCCTTTAATCACATTCTTTACCATTTGCAATCATAAAATAGTCTAATATCTTCATTTTTCAACATACGTAGCTATTACCCTC
Source organism: Artemia franciscana (assembly GCF_032884065.1). Taxonomy (NCBI): domain Eukaryota; kingdom Metazoa; phylum Arthropoda; class Branchiopoda; order Anostraca; family Artemiidae; genus Artemia; species Artemia franciscana. Next base: position 12,108 of record NW_027065043.1, read on the forward strand.
GAAAACTAAAACTTTTGAAATAGGAAAAGAGCCTTTAATCACATTCTTTACCATGTGCAATCATAAAATTGTCTAATATCTTCATTTTTTCAACATACGTAGCTATTACCCTCGAAAACTAAAACTTTTGAAATAGGAAAAGAGCCTTTAATCACATTCTTTACCATGTGCAATCATAAAATAGTCTAATATCTTCATTTTTTCCACAGACATAGCTATTACCCTCGAAAACTAAAACTTTTGAAATAGGAAAAGAGCCTTTAATCACATTCTTTACCATTTGCAATCATAAAATAGTCTAATATCTTCATTTTTTCAACATACTAGCTATTACCCTCGAAAACTAAAACTTTTGAAATAGGAAAAGAGCCTTTAATCACATTCTTTACCATGTGCAATCATAAAATAGTCTAATATCTTCATTTTTTCAACATACGTAGTTATAACCCTCGAAAACTAAAACTTTTGAAATAGGAAAAGAGCCTTTAATCACATTCTTTACCATTTGCAATCATAAAATAGTCTAATATCTTCATTTTTTCAACATACGTAGCTATTACCCTCGAAAACTAAAACTTTTGACATAGGAAAAGAGCCTTTAATCACATTCTTTACCATTTGCAATCATAAAATAGTCTAATATCTTCATTTTTTCAACATACGAGCTATTACCCTCGAAAACTAAAACTTTTGAAATAGGAAAAGAGCCTTTAATCACATTCTTTACCATTTGCAATCATAAAATAGTCTAATATCTTCATTTTTTCAACATACGTAGCTATTACCCTCGAAAACTAAAACTTTTGAAATAGGAAAAGAGCCTTTAATCACATTCTTTACCATTTGCAATCATAAAATAGTCTAATATCTTCATTTTTTCAACATACGTAGCTATTACCCTCGAAAACTAAAACTTTTGAAATAGGAAAAGAGCCTTTAATCACATTCTTTACCATGTTGCAATCATAAAATAGTCTAATATCTTCATTTTTTCAACATACGAGCTATTACCCTCGAAAACTAAAACTTTTGAAATAGGAAAAGAGCCTTTAATCACATTCTTTACCATTTGCAATCATAAAATAGTCTAATATCTTCATTTTTTCAACATACTAGCTATTACCCTCGAAAACTAAAACTTTTGAAATAGGAAAAGAGCCTTTAATCACATTCTTTACCATGTGCAATCATAAAATTGTCTAATATCTTCATTTTTTCACATACTTAGCTATTACCCTCGAAAACTAAAACTTTTGAAATAGGAAAAGAGCCTTTAATCACATTCTTTACCATTTGCAATCATAAAATAGTCTAATATCTTCATTTTTTCAACATACAGCTATTACCCTCGAAAACTAAAACTTTTGAAATAGGAAAAGAGCCTTTAATCACATTCTTTACCATTTGCAATCATAAAATAGTCTAATATCTTCATTTTTTCAACATACGTAGCTATTACCCTCGAAAACTAAAACTTTTGAAATAGGAAAAGAGCCTTTAATCACATTCTTTACCATGTGCAATCATAAAATAGTCTAATATCTTCATTTTTTCCACAGACGTAGCTATTACCCTCGAAAACTAAAACTTTTGAAATAGGAAAAGAGCCTTTAATCACATTCTTTACCATTTGCAATCATAAAATAGTCTAATATCTTCATTTTTTCAACATACGTAGCTATTACCCTCAAAAACTAAAACTTTTGAAATAGGAAAAGAGCCTTTAATCACATTCTTTACCATGCAATCATAAAATAGTCTAATATCTTCATTTTTTCAACATACGTAGCTATTACCCTCGGAAACTAAAACTTTTGAAATAGGAAAAGAGCCTTTAATCACATTCTTTACCATGTGCAATCATAAAATAGTCTAATATCTTCATTTTTTCCAACAGACATAGCTATTACCCTCGAAAACTAAAACTTTTGAAATAGGAAAAGAGCCTTTAATCACATTCTTTACCATTTGCAATCATAAAATAGTCTAATATCTTCATTTTTTCAACATACGTAGCTATTACCCTCGAAAACTAAAACTTTTGAAATAGGAAAAGAGCCTTTAATCACATTCTTTACCATGTGCAATCATAAAATAGTCTAATATCTTCATTTTTTCAACATACATAGCTATTACCCTCGAAAACTAAAACTTTTGAAATAGGAAAAGAGCCTTTAATCACATTCTTTACCATTTGCAATCATAAAATAGTCTAATATCTTCATTTTTTCAACATACTAGCTATTACCCTCGAAAACTAAAACTTTTGAAATAGGAAAAGAGCCTTTAATCACATTCTTTACCATTTGCAATCATAAAATAGTCTAATATCTTCATTTTTTCAACATACGTAGCTATTACCCTCGAAAACTAAAACTTTTGAAATAGGAAAAGAGCCTTTAATCACATTCTTTACCATGTGCAATCATAAAATAGTCTAATATCTTCATTTTTTCAACATACGTAGCTATAACCCTCGAAAACTAAAACTTTTGAAATAGGAAAAGAGCCTTTAATCACATTCTTTACCATTTGCAATCATAAAATAGTCTAATATCTTCATTTTTTCAACATACGAAGCTATTACCCTCGAAAACTAAAACTTTTGAATAGGAAAAGAGCCTTTAATCACATTCTTTACCATTTGCAATCATAAAATAGTCTAATATCTTCATTTTTTCAACATACGAAGCTATTACCCTCGAAAACTAAAACTTTTGAAATAGGAAAAGAGCCTTTAATCACATTCTTTACCATGTGCAATCATAAAATAGTCTAATATCTTCATTTTTTCAACATACGTAGCTATTACCCTCGAAAACTAAAACTTTTGAAATAGGAAAAGAGCCTTTAATCACATTCTTTACCATTTGCAATCATAAAATAGTCTAATATCTTCATTTTTTCAACATACTAGCTATTACCCTCGAAAACTATTTTTGAAATAGGAAAAGAGCCTTTAATCACATTCTTTACCATGTGCAATCATAAAATTGTCTAATATCTTCATTTTTTCCACAGACAAAGCTATTACCCTCGAAAACTAAAACTTTTGACATAGGAAAAGAGCCTTTAATCACATTCTTTACCATTTGCAATCATAAAATAGTCTAATATCTTCATTTTTTCAACATACTTAGCTATTACCCTCGAAAACTAAAACTTTTGAAATAGGAAAAGAGCCTTTAATCACATTCTTTACCATGTGCAATCATAAAATAGTCTAATATCTTCATTTTTTCCACAGACAAGCTATTACCCCGAAAACTAAAACTTTTGAAATAGGAAAAGAGCCTTTAATCACATTCTTTACCATTTGCAATCATAAAATTGTCTAATATCTTCATTTTTTCAACATACGTAGCTATTACCCTCGAAAACTAAAACTTTTGAAATAAGAAAAGAGCCTTTAATCACATTCTTTACCATTTGCAATCATAAAATAGTCTAATATCTTCATTTTTTCAACATACGTAGCTATTACCCTCGAAAACTAAAACTTTTGACATAGGAAAAGAGCCTTTAATCACATTCTTTACCATGCAATCATAAAATAGTCTAATATCTTCATTTTTTCACAGACCTAGCTATTACCCTCGAAAACTAAAACTTTTGAAATAGGAAAAGAGCCTTTAATCACATTCTTTACCATTTGCAATCATAAAATAGTCTAATATCTTCATTTTTTCAACATACGTAGCTATTACCCTCGAAAACTAAAACTTTTGAAATAGGAAAAGAGCCTTTAATCACATTCTTTACCATGTGCAATCATAAAATAGTCTAATATCTTCATTTTTTCAACATACGTAGCTATTACCCTCGAAAACTAAAACTTTTGACATAGGAAAAGAGCCTTTAATCACATTCTTTACCATTTGCAATCATAAAATAGTCTAATATCTTCATTTTTTCAACATACGTAGCTATTACCCTCGAAAACTAAAACTTTTGAAATAGGAAAAGAGCCTTTAATCACATTCTTTACCATTTGCAATCATAAAATAGTCTAATATCTTCATTTTTTCAACATACGTAGCTATTACCCTCGAAAACTAAAACTTTTGAAATAGGAAAAGAGCCTTTAATCACATTCTTTACCATGTGCAATCATAAAATAGTCTAATATCTTCATTTTTTCCACAGACATACTATTACCCTCGAAAACTAAAACTTTTGAAATAGGAAAAGAGCCTTTAATCACATTCTTTACCATTTGCAATCATAAAATAGTCTAATATCTTCATTTTTTCAACATACGTAGCTATTACCCTCGAAAACTAAAACTTTTGAAATAGGAAAAGAGCCTTTAATCACATTCTTTACCATTTGCAATCATAAAATAGTCTAATATCTTCATTTTTTCAACATACGTAGCTATTACCCTCGAAAACTAAAACTTTTGAAATAGGAAAAGAGCCTTTAATCACATTCTTTACCATGTGCAATCATAAAATAGTCTAATATCTTCATTTTTTCAACATACGTAGCTATTACCCTCGAAAACTAAAACTTTTGAAATAGGAAAAGAGCCTTTAATCACATTCTTTACCATTTGCAATCATAAAATAGTCTAATATCTTCATTTTTTCAACATACGAAGCTAAAACTTCCATATTTAATCACATTCTTTACCATTTGCAATCATAAAATAGTCTAATATCTTCATTTTTTCAACATACGAGCTATTACCCTCGAAAACTAAAACTTTTGAAATAGGAAAAGAGCCTTTAATCACATTCTTTACCATTTGCAATCATAAAATAGTCTAATATCTTCATTTTTTCAACATACGTAGCTATTACCCTCGAAAACTAAAACTTTTGAAATAGGAAAAGAGCCTTTAATCACATTCTTTACCATGTGCAATCATAAAATAGTCTAATATCTTCATTTTTTCAACATACGTAGCTATTACCCTCGAAAACTAAAACTTTTGAAATAGGAAAAGAGCCTTTAATCACATTCTTTACCATGTGCAATCATAAAATTGTCTAATATCTTCATTTTTTCCACAGACAGCTATTACCCTCGAAAAAACTAAAACTTTTGACATAGGAAAAGAGCCTTTAATCACATTCTTTACCATTTGCAATCATAAAATAGTCTAATATCTTCATTTTTTCAACATACGTAGCTATTACCCTCGAAAACTAAAACTTTTGAAATAGGAAAAGAGCCTTTAATCACATTCTTTACCATGTGCAATCATAAAATAGTCTAATATCTTCATTTTTTCCAACATACGTAGCTATTACCCTCGAAAACTAAAACTTTTGAAATAAAATCATTTTTTTTGCAACATACGTAGCTATTACCCTCGAAAACTAAAACTTTTGACATAGGAAAAGAGCCTTTAATCACATTCTTTACCATTTGCAATCATAAAATAGTCTAATATCTTCATTTTTTCACATACGTAGCTATTACCCTCGAAAACTAAAACTTTTGAAATAGGAAAAGAGCCTTTAATCACATTCTTTACATGTGCAATCATAAAATAGTCTAATATCTTCATTTTTTCCAACATACGTAGCTATTACCCTCGAAAACTAAAACTTTTGACATAGGAAAAGAGCCTTTAATCACATTCTTTACCATTTGCAATCATAAAATAGTCTAATAGCTTCATTTTTTCAACATACGTAGCTATTACCCTCGAAAACTAAAACTTTTGACATAGGAAAAGAGCCTTTAATCACATTCTTTACCATTTGCAATCATAAAATAGTCTAATATCTTCATTTTTTCAGCATACGTAGCTATTACCCCCGAAAACTAAAACTTTTGAAATAGGAAAAGAGCCTTTAATCACATTCTTTACAATGTGCAATCATAAAATAGTCTAATATCTTCATTTTTTCCACATACAAAGCTATTACCCTCGAAAACTAAAACTTTTGAAATATGAAAAGAGCCTTTAATCACATTCTTTACCATTTGCAATCATAAAATAGTCTAATATCTTCATTTTTTCAACATACGTAGCTATTACCCTCGAAAAGTAAAACTTTTGAAATAGGAAAAGAGCCTTTAATCACATTCTTTACCACTTGCAATCATAAAATAGTCTAATATCTTCATTTTTTCAACATACGTAGCTATTACCCTCGAAAACTAAAACTTTTGACATAGGAAAAGAGCCTTTAATCACATTCTTTACCATGCAATCATAAAATAGTCTAATATCTTCATTTTTTCCACAGACATAGCTATTACCCTCGAAAACTAAAACTTTTGAAATAGGAAAAGAGCCTTTAATCACATTCTTTACCATTTGCAATCATTAAATAGTCTAATATCTTAATTTTTTCCACAGACAAAGCTATTACCCTCGAACTAAAACTTTTGAAATAGGAAAAGAGTCTTTAATCACATTCTTTACCATTTGCACTCATAAAATAGTCTAATATCTTCATTTTTTCAACATACGTAGCTCTTACCCCCGAAAACTAAAACTTTTGAAATAGGAAAAGAGCCTTTAATCACATTCTTTACCATTTGCAATCATAAAATAGTCTAATATCTTCATTTTTTCACATACTAGCTATTACCCTCGAAAACTAAAACTTTTGAAATAGGAAAAGAGCCTTTAATCACATTCTTTACTATGTGCAATCATAAAATTGTCTAATATCTTCATTTTTTCCACAGACAAAGCTATTACCCTCGAAAACTAAAACTTTTGACATAGGAAAAGAGCCTTTAATCACATTCTTTACCATTTGCAATCATAAAATAGTCTAATATCTTCATTTTTTCAACATACGTAGCTATTACCCTCGAAAACTAAAACTTTTGAAATAGGAAAAGAGCCTTTAGTCACATTCTTTACCATGTGCAATCATAAAATAGTCTAATATCTTCATTTTTTCCACAGACTAGCTATTACCCGCGAAAACTAAAACTTTTGAAAAAGGAAAAGAGCCTTTAATCACATTCTTTACTATGTGCAATCATAAAATTGTCTAATATCTTCATTTTTTCCACAGACAAAGCTATTACCCTCGAAAACTAAAACTTTTGACATAGGAAAAGAGCCTTTAATCACATTCTTTACCATTTGCAATCATAAAATAGTCTAATATCTTCATTTTTTCAACATACGTAGCTATTACCCTCGAAAACTAAAACTTTTGAAATAGGAAAAGAGCCTTTAGTCACATTCTTTACCATGTGCAATCATAAAATAGTCTAATATCTTCATTTTTTCCACAGACAAAGCTATTACCCTCGAAAACTAAAACTTTTGAAATAGGAAAAGAGCCTTTAATCACATTCTTTACATGTTGCAATCATAAAATAGTCTAATATCTTCATTTTTTCCACAGACATACGTAGCTATTACCCTCGAAAACTAAAACTTTTGACATAGGAAAAGAGCCTTTAATCACATTCTTTACCATTTGCAATCATAAAATAGTCTAATATCTTCATTTTTTCAACATACGTAGCTATTACCCTCGAAAACTAAAACTTTTGAAATAGGAAAAGAGCCTTTAATCACATTCTTTACCATGTGCAATCATAAAATAGTCTAATATCTTCATTTTTTCACATACGTAGCTATTACCCTCGAAAACTAAAACTTTTGAAATAGGAAAAGAGCCTTTAATCACATTCTTTACCATTTGCAATCATAAAATAGTCTAATATCTTCATTTTTTTCAACATACGTAGCTATTACCCTCGAAAACTAAAACTTTTGAATAGAAAAGAGCCTTTAATCACATTCTTTACCATTTGCAATCATAAAATAGTCTAATATCTTCATTTTTTCAACATACGTAGCTATTACCCTCGAAAACTAAAACTTTTGAATAGGAAAAGAGCCTTTAATCACATTCTTTACCATTTGCAATCATAAAATAGTCTAATATCTTCATTTTTTCAACATACGTAGCTATTACCCTCGAAAACTAAAACTTTTGAAATAGGAAAAGAGCCTTTAATCACATTCTTTACCATGTGCAATCATAAAATAGTCTAATATCTTCATTTTTTCCAACATACGTAGCTATTACCCTCGAAAACTAAAACTTTTGAAATAGGAAAAGAGCCTTTAATCACATTCTTTACCATTTGCAATCATAAAATAGTCTAATATCTTCATTTTTTCAACATACGTAGCTATTACCCTCGAAACTAAAACTTTTGAATAGGGAAAAGAGCCTTTAATCACATTCTTTACCATTTGCAATCATAAAATAGTCTAATATCTTCATTTTTTCAACATACGTAGCTATTACCCCCGAAAACTAAAACTTTTGAAATAGGAAAAGAGCCTTTAATCACATTCTTTACATTTGCAATCATAAAATAGTCTAATATCTTCATTTTTTCCAACATACTAGCTATTACCCTCGAAAACTAAAACTTTTGAAATAGGAAAAGAGCCTTTAATCACATTCTTTACCATTTGCAATCATAAAATAGTCTAATATCTTCATTTTTTCAACATACGTAGCTATTACCCTCAAAAACTAAAACTTTTGACATAGGAAAAGAGCCTTTAATCACATTCTTTACCATTTGCAATCATAAAATAGTCTAATATCTTCATTTTTTCAACATACGTAGCTATTACCCTCGAAAACTAAAACTTTTGAAATAGGAAAAGAGCCTTTAATCACATTCTTTACCATGTGCAATCATAAAATAGTCTAATATCTTCATTTTTTCCACAGACAAAGCTATTACCCTCGAAAACTAAAACTTTTGAAATAGGAAAAGAGCCTTTAATCACATTCTTTACCATTTGCAATCATAAAATAGTCTAATATCTTCATTTTTTCAACATACGTAGCTATTACCCTCGAAAACTAAAACTTTTGAAATAGGAAAAGAGCCTTTAATCACATTCTTTACCATTTGCAATCATAAAATAGTCTAATATCTTCATTTTTTCAACATACGTAGCTATTACCCTCGAAAACTAAAACTTTTGAAATAGGAAAAGAGCCTTTAATCACATTCTTTACCATGTGCAATCATAAAATAGTCTAATATCTTCATTTTTTCCACAGACAAAGCTATTACCCTCGAAAACTAAAACTTTTGAAATAGGAAAAGAGCCTTTAATCACATTCTTTACCATTTGCAATCATAAAATAGTCTAATATCTTCATTTTTTCACATACGTAGCTATTACCCTCGAAAACTAAAACTTTTGAAATAGGAAAAGAGCCTTTAATCACATTCTTTACCATTTGCAATCATAAAATAGTCTAAAATCTTCATTTTTTCAACATACGTAGCTATTACCCTCGAAAACTAAAACTTTTGAAATAGGAAAAGAGCCTTTAATCACATTCTTTACCATGTGCAATCATAAAATAGTCTAATATCTTCATTTTTTCAACATACGTAGCTATTACCCTCGAAAACTAAAACTTTTGAAATAGGAAAAGAGCCTTTAATCACATTCTTTACCATTGCAATCATAAAATAGTCTAATATCTTCATTTTTTCACATACAGCTATTACCCTCGAAAACTAAAACTTTTGACATAGGAAAAGAGCCTTTAATCACATTCTTTACCATGTGCAATCATAAAATAGTCTAATATCTTCATTTTTTCAACATACGTAGCTATTACCCTCGAAAACTAAAACTTTTGACATAGGAAAAGAGCCTTTAATCACATCTTTACCATTTGCAATCATAAAATAGTCTAATATCTTCATTTTTTCAAGACCTATATTACCCTCGTAGCTATTACCCTCGAAAACTAAAACTTTTGACATAGGAAAAGAGCCTTTAATCACATTCTTTACCATTTGCAATCATAAAATAGTCTAATATCTTCATTTTTTCAACATACGTAGCTATTACCCTCGAAAACTAAAACTTTTGAAATAGGAAAAGAGCCTTTAATCACATTCTTTACCATGTGCAATCATAAAATAGTCTAATATCTTCATTTTTTCAACATACGTAGCTATTACCCTCGAAAACTAAAACTTTTGAAATAGGAAAAGAGCCTTTAATCACATTCTTTACCATTTGCAATCATAAAATAGTCTAATATCTTCATTTTTTTCAACATACGTAGCTATTACCCTAAAAAACTAAAACTTTTGACATAGGAAAAAAGCCTTTAACCACATTCTTTACCATTTGCAAGCATAAAATAGTCTAATATCTTCATTTTTTCGACATACGTAGCTATTACCCTCGAAAACTAAGACTTTTGAAATAGGAAAAGAGCCTTTAATCACATTCTTTAACATTTGCAATCATAAAATAGTCTAATATCTTCATTTTTCCAACATACGTAGCTATTACCCTCCAAAACTAAAACTTTTGACATAGGAAAAGAGCCTTTAATCACATTCTTTACCATTTGCAATCATAAAATAGTCTAATAGCTTCATTTTTTCAACATACGTAGCTATTACCCTCGAAAACTAAAACTTTTGACATAGGAAAAGAGCCTTTAATCACATTCTTTACCATTTGCAATCATAAAATAGTCTAATATCTTCATTTTTTCAGTACACGTAGCTATTACCCCCGAAAACTAAAACTTTTGAAATAGGAAAAGAGCCTTTAATCACATTCTTTACAATGTGCAATCATAAAATAGTCTAATATCTTCATTTTTTCCACATACAAAGCTATTACCCTCGAAAACTAAAACTTTTGAAATATGAAAAGAGCCTTTAATCACATTCTTTACCATTTGCAATCATAAAATAGTCTAATATCTTCATTTTTTTCAACATACGTAGCTATTACCCTCGAAAAGTAAAACTTTTGAAATAGGAAAAGAGCCTTTAATCACATTCTTTACCACTTGCAATCATAAAATAGTCTAATATCTTCATTTTTTCAACATATGTAGCTATTACCCTCGAAAACTAAAACTTTTGACATAGGAAAAAAGCCTTTAACCACATTCTTTACCATTTGCAATCATGAAATAGTCTAATATCTTCATTTTTTCGACATACGTAGCTATTACCCTCGAAAACTAAGACTTTTGAAATAGGAAAAGAGCCTTTAATCACATTCTTTAACATTTGCAATCATAAAATAGTCTAATATCTTCATTTTTTCCACAGACCTAGCTATTACCCTCGAAAACTAAAACTTTTGAAATAAATCATTTTTTCAACATACGTAGCTATTACCCTCGAAAACTAAAACTTTTGACATAGGAAAAGAGCCTTTAATCACATTCTTTACCATTTGCAATCATAAAATTGTCTAATATCTTCATTTTTTCAACATACGTAGCTATTACCCTCGAAAACTAAAACTTTTGAAATAGGAAAAGAGCCTTTAATCACATTCTTTACCATGTGCAATCATAAAATAGTCTA
>NW_027065044.1:0-23424 GCF_032884065.1 Artemia franciscana
CGTAGCTATTACCCTCGAAAACTATAACTTTTGAAATAGGAAAAGAGCCTTTAATCACATTCTTTACAATTTGCAATCATAAAATAGTCTAATATCTTCATTTTTTCAACATACGTAGCTATTACCCTCGAAAACTAAAACTTTTGACATAGGAAAAGAGCCTTTAATCACATTCTTTACCATTTCCAATCATAAAATAGTCTAATATCTTCATTTTTTCAACATACGTAGCTATTACCCTCGAAAACTAAAACTTTTGAAATAGGAAAAGAGCCTTTAATCACATCCTTTACCATGTGCAATCATAAAATTGTCTAATATCTTCATTTTTTCAACATACGTAGCTATTACCCTCGAAAACTAAAACTTTTGAAACAGGAAAAGAGCCTTTAATAACATTCTTTACCATTTGCAATCATAAAATAGTCTAATATCTTCATTTTTTCAACATACGTAGCTATTACCCTCGAAAACTAAAACATTTGACATAGGTAAAGAGCCTTTAATCACATTCTTTACAATTTGCAATCATAAAATAGTCTAATATCTTCATTTTTTCCACAGACCTAGCTATTACCCTCGAAAACTAAAACTTTTGAAATAGGAAAAGAGCCTTTAAACACATTCTTTACCATTTGCAATCATAAAATAGTCTAATATCTTCATTTTTTCAACATACGTAGCTATTACCCTCGAAAACTAAAACTTTTGAAACAGGAAAAGAGCCTTTAATAACATTCTTTACCATTTGCAATCATAAAATAGTCTAATATCTTCATTTTTTCAACATACGTAGCTATTACCCTCGAAAACTAAAACTTTTGACATAGGTAAAGAGCCTTTAATCACATTCTTTACAATTTGCAATCATAAAATAGTCTGATATCTTCATTTTTTCAACATACGTAGCTATTACCCTCGAAAACTAAAACATTTGAAATAGGAAAAGAGCCTTTAATCACATTCTTTACCATGTGCAATCATAAAATAGTCTAATATCTTCATTTTTTCAACATACGTAGCTATTACCCTCGAAAACTAAAACTTTTGACATAGGAAAAGAGCTTGCAATCATAAAATAGTCTAATATCTTCATTTTTTCAACATACGTAGCTATTACCCTCGAAAACTAAAACTTTTGACATAGGAAAAGAGCCTTTAATAACATTCTTTACCATTTGCAATCATAAAATTGTCTAATATCTTCATTTTTTCGACAGACATAGCTATTACCCTCGAAAACTAAAACTTTTGAAATAGGAATAGAGCCTTTAATCACATTCTTTACCATGTGCAATCATAAAATAGTCTAATATCTTCATTTTTTCAACATACGTAGCTATTACCCTCGAAAACAATAACTTTTGAAATAGGAAAAGAGCCTTTAATCACATTCTTTACCATTTGCAATCATAAAATAGTCTAATATCTTCATTTTTTCAACATACGTAGCTATTACCCTCGAAAACTAAAACTTTTGACATAGGAAAAGAGCCTTTAATAACATTCTTTACCATTCATTTGCAATCATAAAATTGTCTAATATCTTCATTTTTTCGACAGACATAGCTATTACCCTCGAAAACTAAAACTTTTGAAACAGGAATAGAGCCTTTAATCACATTCTTTACCATTTGCAATCATAAAATAGTCTAATATCTTCATTTTTTCAACATACGTAGCTATTACCCTCGAAAAGTAAAACTTTTGAAATAGGAAAAGAGCCTTTAATCACATTCTTTACCATGTGCAATCATAAAATAGTCTAATATCTTCATTTTTTCAACATACGTAGCTATTACCCTCGAAAACTAAAACTTTTGACATAGGAAAAGAGCCTTTAATCACATTCTTTACCATTTGCAATCATAAAATAGTCTAATATCTTCATTTTTTCAACATACGTAGCTATTACCCTCGAAAACTAAAACTTTTGAATAGGAAAAGAGCCTTTAATCACATTCTTTACCATTTGCAATCATAAAATAGTCTAATATCTTCATTTTTTCAACATACGTAGCTATTACCCTCGAAAACTAAAACTTTTGAAATAGGAAAAGAGCCTTTAATCACATCCTTTACCATGTGCAATCATAAAATTGTCCAATATCTTCATTTTTTCAACATACGTAGCTATTACCCTCGAAAACTAAAACTTTTGAAACAGGAAAAGAGCCTTTAATCACATTCTTTACCATGTGCAATCATAAAATTGTCTAATATCTTCATTTTTTCAACATACGTAGCTATTACCCTCGAAAACTAAAACTTTTGAAACAGGAAAAGAGCCTTTAATCACATTCTTTACCATGTGCAATCATAAAAATGTCTGATATCTTCATTTTTTCAACATACGTAGCTATTACCCTCGAAAACTAAAACATTTGAAATAGGAAAAGAGCCTTTAATCACATTCTTTACCATGTGCAATCATAAAATAGTCTAATATCTTCATTTTTTCAACATACGTAGCTATTACCCTCGAAAACTAAAATTTTTGACATAGGAAAAGAGCTTGCAATCATAAAATAGTCTAATATTTTCATTTTTTCAACATACGTAGCTATTACCCTCGAAAACTAAAACTTTTGAAATAGGAAAAGAGCCTTTAATCACATTCTTTACCATGTGCAATCATAAAATAGTCTAATATCTTCATTTTTTCAACATACGTAGCTATTACCCTCGAAAACTAAAACTTTTGACATAGGAAAAGAGCTTGCAATCATAAAATAGTCTAATATTTTCATTTTTTCAACATACGTAGCTATTACCCTCGAAAACTAAAACTTTTGAAATAGGAAAAGAGCCTTTAATCACATTCTTTACCATTTGCAATCATAAAATAGTCTAATATCTTCATTTTTTCAACATACGTAGCTATTACCCTCGAAAACTAAAACTTTTGACATAGGAAAAGAGCCTTTAATAACATTCTTTACCATTTGCAATCATAAAATTGTCTAATATCTTCATTTTTTCCACAGACATAGCTATTACCCTCGAAAACTAAAACTTTTGAAATAGGAATAGAGCCTTTAATCACATTCTTTACCATGTGCAATCATTAACTAGTCTAATATCTTCATTTTTTCAACATACGTAGCTATTACCCTCGAAAACAATAACTTTTGAAATAGGAAAAGAGCCTTTAATCACATTCTTTACCATTTGCAATCATAAAATAGTCTAATATCTTCATTTTTTCAACATACGTAGCTATTACCCTCGAAAACTAAAACTTTTGACATAGGAAAAGAGCCTTTAATAACATTCTTTACCATTCATTTGCAATCATAAAATTGTCTAATATCTTCATTTTTTCGACAGACATAGCTATTACCCTCGAAAACTAAAACTTTTGAAACAGGAATAGAGCCTTTAATCACATTCTTTACCATTTGCAATCATAAAATAGTCTAATATCTTCATTTTTTCAACATACGTAGCTATTACCCTCGAAAAGTAAAACTTTTGAAATAGGAAAAGAGCCTTTAATCACATTCTTTACCATGTGCAATCATAAAATAGTCTAATATCTTCATTTTTTCAACATACGTAGCTATTACTCTCGAAAACTATAACTTTTGAAATAGGAAAAGAGCCTTTAATCACATTCTTTACCATTTGCAATCATAAAATAGTCTAATATCTTCATTTTTTCAACATACGTAGCTATTACCCTCGAAAACTAAAACTTTTGACATAGGAAAAGAGCCTTTAATCACATTCTTTACCATTTGCAATCATAAAATAGTCTAATATCTTCATTTTTTCAACATACGTAGCTATTACCCTCGAAAACTAAAACTTTTGAATAGGAAAAGAGCCTTTAATCACATTCTTTACCATTTGCAATCATAAAATAGTCTAATATCTTCATTTTTTCAACATACGTAGCTATTACCCTCGAAAACTAAAACTTTTGAAATAGGAAAAGAGCCTTTAATCACATCCTTTACCATGTGCAATCATAAAATTGTCCAATATCTTCATTTTTTTCAACATACGTAGCTATTACCCTCGAAAACTAAAACTTTTGAAACAGGAAAAGAGCCTTTAATCACATTCTTTACCATGTGCAATCATAAAATTGTCTAATATCTTCATTTTTTCAACATACATAGCTATTACCCTCGAAAACTAAAACTTTTGAAACAGGAAAAGAGCCTTTAATCACATTCTTTACCATGTGCAATCATAAAAATGTCTGATATCTTCATTTTTTCAACATACGTAGCTATTACCCTCGAAAACTAAAACATTTGAAATAGGAAAAGAGCCTTTAATCACATTCTTTACCATGTGCAATCATAAAATAGTCTAATATCTTCATTTTTTCAACATACGTAGCTATTACCCTCGAAAACTAAAACTTTTGACATAGGAAAAGAGCCTTTAATAACATTCTTTACCATTTGCAATCATAAAATTGTCTAATATCTTCATTTTTTCGACAGACATAGCTATTACCCTCGAAAACTAAAACTTTTGAAATAGGAATAGATCCTTTAATCACATTCTTTACCATGTGCAATCATAAAATAGTCTAATATCTTCATTTTTTCAACATACGTAGCTATTACCCTCGAAAACAATAACTTTTGAAATAGGAAAAGAGCCTTTAATCACATTCTTTACCATTTGCAATCATAAAATAGTCTAATATCTTCATTTTTTCAACATACGTAGCTATTACCCTCGAAAACTAAAACTTTTGACATAGGAAAAGAGCCTTTAATAACATTCTTTACCATTCATTTGCAATCATAAAATTGTCTAATATCTTCATTTTTTCGACAGACATAGCTATTACCCTCGAAAACTAAAACTTTTGAAACAGGAATAGAGCCTTTAATCACATTCTTTACCATTTGCAATCATAAAATAGTCTAATATCTTCATTTTTTCAACATACGTAGCTATTACCCTCGAAAAGTAAAACTTTTGAAATAGGAAAAGAGCCTTTAATCACATTCTTTACCATGTGCAATCATAAAATAGTCTAATATCTTCATTTTTTCAACATACGTAGCTATTACTCTCGAAAACTATAACTTTTGAAATAGGAAAAGAGCCTTTAATCACATTCTTTACCATTTGCAATCATAAAATAGTCTAATATCTTCATTTTTTCAACATACGTAGCTATTACCCTCGAAAACTAAAACTTTTGACATAGGAAAAGAGCCTTTAATCACATTCTTTACCATTTGCAATCATAAAATAGTCTAATATCTTCATTTTTTCAACATACGTAGCTATTACCCTCGAAAACTAAAACTTTTGAATAGGAAAAGAGCCTTTAATCACATTCTTTACCATTTGCAATCATAAAATAGTCTAATATCTTCATTTTTTCAACATACGTAGCTATTACCCTCGAAAACTAAAACTTTTGACATAGGAAAAGAGCCTTTAATCACATTCTTTACCATTTGCAATCATAAAATTGTCTAATATCTTCATTTTTTCGACATACGTAGCTATTACCCTCGAAAACTAAAACTTTTGAAATAGGAAAAGAGCCTTTAATCACATTCTTTACCATGTGCAATCATAAAATAGTCTAATATCTTCATTTTTTCAACATACGTAGCTATTACCCTCGAAAACTAAAACTTTTGAAATAGGAAAAGAGCCTTTAATCACATTCTTTACCATTGCAATCATAAAATAGTCTAATATCTTCATTTTTTCAACATACGTAGCTATTACCCTCGAAAACTAAAACTTTTGACATAGGAAAAGAGCCTTTAATCAACATTCTTTACCATTCATTTGCAATCATAAAATTGTCTAATATCTTCATTTTTTCGACAGACATAGCTATTACCCTCGAAAACTAAAACTTTTGAAATAGGAAAAGAGCCTTTAATCACATTCTTTACCATGTGCAATCATAAAATAGTCTAATATCTTCATTTTTTCAACATACGTAGCTATTACCCTCGAAAACTAAAACTTTTGACATAGGAAAAGAGCCTTTAATCACATTCTTTACCATTTGCAATCATAAAATAGTCTAATATCTTCATTTTTTCGACATACGTAGCTATTACCCTCGAAAACTAAAACTTTTGAAATAGGATAGAGCCTTTAATCACATTCTTTACCATTTGCAATCATAAAATAGTCTAATATCTTCATTTTTCCAACATACGTAGCTATTACCCTCGAAAACTAAAACTTTTGAAATAGGAAAAGAGCCTTTAATCACATTCTTTACCATGTGCAATCATAAAATAGTCTAATATCTTCATTTTTTCAACATACGTAGCTATTACCCTCGAAAACTAAAACTTTTGAAATAGGAAAAGAGCCTTTAATCACATTCTTTACCATGCAATCATAAAATAGTCTAATATCTTCATTTTTTCAACATACGTAGCTATTACCCTCGAAAACTAAAACTTTTGAAATAGGAAAAGAGCCTTTAATCACATTCTTTACCATGTGCAATCATAAAATAGTCTAATATCTTCATTTTTTCCACAGACGTAGCTATTACCCTCGAAAACTAAAACTTTTGAAATAGGAAAAGAGCCTTTAATCACATTCTTTACCATTTGCAATCATAAAATAGTCTAATATCTTAATTTTTTCGACAGACACAGCTATTACCCTCGAAAACTAAAACTTTTGAAATAGGAAAAGAGCCTTTAATCACATTCTTTACCATTTGCAATCATAAAATAGTCTAATATCTTCATTTTTTCAACATACGTAGCTATTACCCTCGAAAACTAAAACTTTTGACATAGGAAAAGAGCCTTTAATCACATTCTTTACCATTCATGCAATCATAAAATTGTCTAATATCTTCATTTTTTCAACATACGTAGCTATTACCCTCGAAAACTAAAACTTTTGAAATAGGAAAAGAGCCTTTAATCACATTCTTTACCATTTGCAATCATAAAATAGTCTAATATCTTCATTTTTTCAACATACGTAGCTATTACCCTCGAAAACTAAAACTTTTGAAATAGGAAAAGAGCCTTTAATCACATTCTTTACCATGTGCAATCATAAAATAGTCTAATATCTTCATTTTTTCAACATACGTAGCTATTACCCTCGAAAACTAAAACTTTTGAAATAGGAAAAGAGCCTTTAATCACATTCTTTACCATTTGCAATCATAAAATAGTCTAATATCTTCATTTTTTCAACATACGTAGCTATTACCCTCGAAAACTAAAACTTTTGAAATAGGAAAAGAGCCTTTAATCACATTCTTTACCATTTGCAATCATAAAATAGTCTAATATCTTCATTTTTTCAACATACGTAGCTATTACCCTCGAAAACTAAAACTTTTGAATAGGAAAAGAGCCTTTAATCACATTCTTTACCATTTGCAATCATAAAATAGTCTAATATCTTCATTTTTTCAACATACGTAGCTATTACCCTCGAAAACTAAAACTTTTGAAATAGGAAAAGAGCCTTTAATCACATTCTTTACCATGTGCAATCATAAAATAGTCTAATATCTTCATTTTTTCAACATACGTAGCTATTACCCTCGAAAACTAAAACTTTTGAAATAGGAAAAGAGCCTTTAATCACATTCTTTACCATTCATTTGCAATCATAAAATAGTCTAATATCTTCATTTTTTCGACAGACATAGCTATTACCCTCGAAAACAAAAACTTTTGAAACAGGAAAAGAGCCTTTAATCACATTCTTTACCATTTGCAATCATAAAATAGTCTAATATCTTCATTTTTTCAACATACATAGCTATTACCCTCGAAAACTAAAACTTTTGACATAGGAAAAGAGCCTTTTATCACATTCTTTACCATTTGCAATCATAAAATAGTCTAATATCTTCATTTTTTCAACATACGTAGCTATTACCCTCGAAAACTAAAACTTTTGAAATAGGAAAAGAGCCTTTAATCACATTCTTTACCATGTGCAATCATAAAATTGTCTAATATCTTCATTTTTTCAACATACGTAGCTATTACCCTCGAAAACTAAAACTTTTGAAATAGGAAAAGAGCCTTTAATCACATTCTTTACCATGTGCAATCATAAAATAGTCTAATATCTTCATTTTTTCAACATACGTAGCTATTACCCTCGAAAACTAAAACTTTTGAAATAGGAAAAGAGCCTTGCAATCATAAAATAGTCTAATATCTTCATTTTTTCAACATACGTAGCTATTACCCTCGAAAACTAAAACTTTTGACATAGGAAAAGAGCCTTTAATCACATTCTTTACCATGTGCAATCATAAAATAGTCTAATATCTTCATTTTTTCAACATACGTAGCTATTACCCTCGAAAACTAAAACTTTTGAAATAGGAAAAGAGCCTTTAATCACATTCTTTACCATTTGCAATCATAAAATTGTCTAATATCTTTATTTTGTCAACATACGTAGCTATTACCCTCGAAAACTAAAACTTTTGAAATAGGAAAAGAGCCTTTAATCACATTCTTTACCATGTGCAATCTTAAAATAGTCTAATATCTTCATTTTTTCAACATACGTAGCTATTACCCTCGAAAACTAAAACTTTTGAAATAGGAAAAGAGCCTTTAATCACATTCTTTACCATGTGCAATCATAAAATAGTCTAATATCTTCATTTTTTCAACATACGTAGCTATTACCCTCGAAAACTAAAACTTTTGACATAGGAAAAGAGCCTTTAATCACATTCTTTACCATTCATTTGCAATCATAAAATAGTCTAATATCTTCATTTTTTCGACAGACATAGCTATTACCCTCGAAAACTAAAACTTTTGAAATAGGAAAAGAGCCTTTAATCACATTCTTTACCATTTGCAATCATAAAATAGTCTAATATCTTCATTTTTTCAACATACGTAGCTATTACCCTCGAAAACTAAAACTTTTGAAATAGGAAAAGAGCCTTTAATCACATTCTTTACCATGTGCAATCTTAAAATAGTCTAATATCTTCATTTTTTCAACATACGTAGCTATTACCCTCGAAAACTAAAACTTTTGAAATAGGAAAAGAGCCTTTAATCACATTCTTTACCATTGCAATCATAAAATAGTCTAATATCTTCATTTTTTCAACATACGTAGCTATTACCCTCGAAAACTAAAACTTTTGACATAGGAAAAGAGCCTTTAATCACATTCTTTACCATGTGCAATCATAAAATAGTCTAATATCTTCATTTTTTCCACAGACATAGCTATTACCCTCGAAAACTAAAACTTTTGAAATAGGAAAAGAGCCTTTAATCACATTCTTTACCATTTGCAATCATAAAATAGTCTAATATCTTCATTTTTTCAACATACGTAGCTATTACCCTCGAAAACTAAAACTTTTGACATAGGAAAAGAGCCTTTAATCACATTCTTTACCATTTGCAATCATAAAATAGTCTAATATCTTCATTTTTTCAACATACGTAGCTATTACCCTCGAAAACTAAAACTTTTGAAATAGGAAAAGAGCCTTTAATCACATTCTTTACCATGTGCAATCATAAAATTGTCTAATATCTTCATTTTTTCAACATACGTAGCTATTACCCTCGAAAACTAAAACTTTTGAAATAGGAAAAGAGCCTTTAATCACATTCTTTACCATGTGCAATCATAAAATAGTCTAATATCTTCATTTTTTCCACATACGTAGCTATTACCCTCGAAAACTAAAACATTTGAAATAGGAAAAGAGCCTTTAATCACATTCTTTACCATGTGCAATCATAAAATAGTCTAATATCTTCATTTTTTCAACATACGTAGCTATTACCCTCGAAAACTAAAACTTTTGACATAGGAAAAGAGCCTTTAATCAACATTCTTTACCATTTGCAATCATAAAATTGTCTAATATCTTCATTTTTTCGACAGACATAGCTATTACCCTCGAAAACTAAAACTTTTGAAATAGGAAAAGAGCCTTTAATCACATTCTTTACCATGTGCAATCATAAAATAGTCTAATATCTTCATTTTTTCAACATACGTAGCTATTACCCTCGAAAACTAAAACTTTTGAAATAGGAAAAGAGCCTTTAATCACATTCTTTACCATTTGCAATCATAAAATAGTCTAATATCTTCATTTTTTCAACATACGTAGCTATTACCCTCGAAAACTAAAACTTTTGACATAGGAAAAGAGCCTTTAATAACATTCTTTACCATTCATTTGCAATCATAAAATTGTCTAATATCTTCATTTTTTCGACAGACATAGCTATTACCCTCGAAAACTAAAACTTTTGAAACAGGAATAGAGCCTTTAATCACATTCTTTACCATTTGCAATCATAAAATAGTCTAATATCTTCATTTTTTCAACATACGTAGCTATTACCCTCGAAAAGTAAAACTTTTGAAATAGGAAAAGAGCCTTTAATCACATTCTTTACCATGTGCAATCATAAAATAGTCTAATATCTTCATTTTTTCAACATACGTAGCTATTACTCTCGAAAACTATAACTTTTGAAATAGGAAAAGAGCCTTTAATCACATTCTTTACCATTTGCAATCATAAAATAGTCTAATATCTTCATTTTTTCAACATACGTAGCTATTACCCTCGAAAACTAAAACTTTTGACATAGGAAAAGAGCCTTTAATCACATTCTTTACCATTTGCAATCATAAAATAGTCTAATATCTTCATTTTTTCAACATACGTAGCTATTACCCTCGAAAACTAAAACTTTTGAATAGGAAAAGAGCCTTTAATCACATTCTTTACCATTTGCAATCATAAAATAGTCTAATATCTTCATTTTTTCAACATACGTAGCTATTACCCTCGAAAACTAAAACTTTTGACATAGGAAAAGAGCCTTTAATAACATTCTTTACCATTTGCAATCATAAAATTGTCTAATATCTTCATTTTTTCGACAGACATAGCTATTACCCTCGAAAACTAAAACTTTTGAAATAGGAATAGAGCCTTTAATCACATTCTTTACCATGTGCAATCATAAAATAGTCTAATATCTTCATTTTTTCAACATACGTAGCTATTACCCTCGAAAACAATAACTTTTGAAATAGGAAAAGAGCCTTTAATCACATTCTTTACCATTTGCAATCATAAAATAGTCTAATATCTTCATTTTTTCAACATACGTAGCTATTACCCTCGAAAACTAAAACTTTTGACATAGGAAAAGAGCCTTTAATAACATTCTTTACCATTCATTTGCAATCATAAAATTGTCTAATATCTTCATTTTTTCGACAGACATAGCTATTACCCTCGAAAACTAAAACTTTTGACACAGGAATAGAGCCTTTAATCATATTCGTTACCATTTGCAATCATAAAATAGTCTAATATCTTCATTTTTTCAACATACGTAGCTATTACCCTCGAAAAGTAAAACTTTTGAAATAGGAAAAGAGCCTTTAATCACATTCTTTACCATGTGCAATCATAAAATAGTCTAATATCTTCATTTTTTCAACATACGTAGCTATTACTCTCGAAAACTAAAACTTTTGAAATAGGAAAAGAGCCTTTAATCACATTCTTTACCATTTGCAATCATAAAATAGTCTAATATCTTCATTTTTTCAACATACGTAGCTATTACCCTCGAAAACTAAAACTTTTGACATAGGAAAAGAGCCTTTAATCACATTCTTTATCATTTGCAATCATAAAATAGTCTAATATCTTCATTTTTTCAACATACGTAGCTATTACCCTCGAAAACTAAAACTTTTGAATAGGAAAAGAGCCTTTAATCACATTCTTTACCATTTGCAATCATAAAATAGTCTAATATCTTCATTTTTTCAACATACGTAGCTATTACCCTCGAAAACTAAAACTTTTGACATAGGAAAAGAGCCTTTAATAACATTCTTTACCATTTGCAATCATAAAATTGTCTAATATCTTCATTTTTTCGACAGACATAGCTATTACCCTCGAAAACTAAAACTTTTGAAATAGGAATAGAGCCTTTAATCACATTCTTTACCATGTGCAATCATAAAATAGTCTAATATCTTCATTTTTTCAACATACGTAGCTATTACCCTCGAAAACAATAACTTTTGAAATAGGAAAAGAGCCTTTAATCACATTCTTTACCATTTGCAATCATAAAATAGTCTAATATCTTCATTTTTTCAACATACGTAGCTATTACCCTCGAAAACTAAAACTTTTGACATAGGAAAAGAGCCTTTAATAACATTCTTTACCATTCATTTGCAATCATAAAATTGTCTAATATCTTCATTTTTTCGACAGACATAGCTATTACCCTCGAAAACTAAAACTTTTGAAACAGGATTAGAGCCTTTAATCACATTCTTTACCATTTGCAATCGTAAAATAGTCTAATATCTTCATTTTTTCAACATACGTAGCTATTACCCTCGAAAACTAAAACTTTTGAAACAGGATTAGAGCCTTTAATCACATTCTTTACCATTTGCAATCGTAAAATAGTCTAATATCTTCATTTTTTCAACATACGTAGCTATTACCCTCGAAAACAATAACTTTTGAAATAGGAAAAGAGCCTTTAATCACATTCTTTACCATTTGCAATCATAAAATAGTCTAATATCTTCATTTTTTCAACATACGTAGCTATTACCCTCGAAAACTAAAACTTTTGACATAGGAAAAGAGCCTTTAATAACATTCTTTACCATTCATTTGCAATCATAAAATTGTCTAATATCTTCATTTTTTCGACAGACATAGCTATTACCCTCGAAAACTAAAACTTTTGAAACAGGAAAAGAGCCTTTAATCACATTCTTTACCATTTGCAATCATAAAATTGTCTAATATCTTCATTTTTTCAACATACGTAGCTATTACCCTCGAAAACTAAAACTTTTGACATAGGAAAAGAGCCTTTAATAACATTCTTTACCATGTGCAATCATAAAATAGTCTAATATCTTCATTTTTTCGACAGACATAGCTATTACCCTCGAAAACTAAAACTTTTGAAATAGGAATAGAGCCTTTAATCACATTCTTTACCATTTGCAATCATAAAATAGTCTAATATCTTCATTTTTTCAACATACGTAGCTATTACCCTCGAAAACTAAAACTTTTGACATAGGAAAAGAGCCTTTAATCACATTCTTTACCATTTGCAATCATAAAATAGTCTAATATCTTCATTTTTTCAACATACGTAGCTATTACCCTCGAAAACTAAAACTTTTGACATAGGAAAAGAGCCTTTAATCACATTCTTTACCATTCATGCAATCATAAAATTGTCTAATATCTTCATTTTTTCAACATACGTAGCTATTACCCTCGAAAACTAAAACTTTTGAAATAGGAAAAGAGCCTTTAATCACATTCTTTACCATGTGCAATCATAAAATAGTCTAATATCTTCATTTTTTCAACATACGTAGCTATTACCCTCGAAAACTAAAACTTTTGAAATAGGAAAAGAGCCTTTAATCACATTCTTTACCATGTGCAATCATAAAATAGTCTAATATCTTCATTTTTTCAACATACGTAGCTATTACCCTCGAAAACTATAACTTTTGACATAGGAAAAGAGCCTTTAATCACATTCTTTACCATTTGCAATCATAAAATAGTCTAATATCTTCATTTTTTCAACATACGTAGCTATTACCCTCGAAAACTAAAACTTTTGAATAGGAAAAGAGCCTTTAATCACATTCTTTACCATTTGCAATCATAAAATAGTCTAATATCTTCATTTTTTCAACATACGTAGCTATTACCCTCGAAAACTAAAACTTTTGAAATAGGAAAAGAGCCTTTAATCACATTCTTTACCATGTGCAATCATAAAATAGTCTAATATCTTCATTTTTTCAACATACGTAGCTATTACCCTCGAAAACTAAAACTTTTGAAATAGGAAAAGAGCCTTTAATCACATTCTTTACCATGTGCAATCATAAAATTGTCTAATATCTTCATTTTTTCAACATACGTAGCTATTACCCTCGAAAACTAAAACTTTTGAAACAGGAAAAGAGCCTTTAATCACATTCTTTACCATGTGCAATCATAAAATTGTCTAATATCTTCATTTTTTCAACATACGTAGCTATTACCCTCGAAAACTAAAACTTTTGAAATAGGAAAAGAGCCTTTAATCACATTCTTTACCATGTGCAATCATAAAAATGTCTAATATCTTCATTTTTTCAACATACGTAGCTATTACCCTCGAAAACTAAAACTTTTGACATAGGAAAAGAGCCTTTAATCACATTCTTTACCATGTGCAATCATAAAATAGTCTAATATCTTCATTTTTTCAACATACGTAGCTATTACCCTCGAAAACTAAAACTTTT
This sequence comes from Artemia franciscana, assembly GCF_032884065.1. NCBI lineage: Eukaryota > Metazoa > Arthropoda > Branchiopoda > Anostraca > Artemiidae > Artemia > Artemia franciscana. Next base: position 14,332 of record NW_027065044.1, read on the forward strand.
GAAATAGGAAAAGAGCCTTTAATCACATTCTTTACCATGCAATCATAAAATAGTCTAATATCTTCATTTTTTCAACATACGTAGCTATTACCCTCGAAAACTAAAACTTTTGACATAGGAAAAGAGCCTTTAATCACATTCTTCACCATGTGCAATCATAAAATAGTCTAATATCTTCATTTTTTCAACATACGTAGCTATTACCCTCGAAAACTAAAACTTTTGAAATAGGAAAAGAGCCTTTAATCACATTCTTTACCATATGCAATCATAAAATAGTCTAATATCTTCATTTTTTCAACATACGTAGCTATTACCCTCGAAAACTAAAACTTTTGAAATAGGAAAAGAGCCTTTAATCACATTCTTTACCATTTGCAATCATAAAATAGTCTAATATCTTCATTTTTTCAACATACGTAGCTATTACCCTCGAAAACTAAAACTTTTGAAATAGGAAAAGAGCCTTTAATCACATTCTTTACCATTTGCAATCATAAAATAGTCTAATATCTTCATTTTTTCAACATACGTAGCTATTACCCTCGAAAACTAAAACTTTTGACATAGGAAAAGAGCCTTTAATCACATTCTTTACCATTTGCAATCATAAAATAGTCTAATATCTTCATTTTTTCAACATACGTAGCTATTACCCTCGAAAACTAAAACTTTTGAAATAGGAAAGAGCCTTTAATCACATTCTTTACCATGTGCAATCATAAAATAGTCTAATATCTTCATTTTTTCAACATACGTAGCTATTACCCTCGAAAACTAAAACTTTTGAAATAGGAAAAGAGCCTTTAATCACATTCTTTACCATTTGCAATCATAAAATAGTCTAATATCTTCATTTTTTCAACATACGTAGCTATTACCCTCGAAAACTAAAACTTTTGACATAGGAAAAGAGCCTTTAATCACATTCTTTACCATTTGCAATCATAAAATAGTCTAATATCTTCATTTTTTCAACATACGTAGCTATTACCCTCGAAAACTAAAACTTTTGACATAGGAAAAGAGCCTTTAATCACATTCTTTACCATTTGCAATCATAAAATAGTCTAATATCTTCATTTTTTCAACATACGTAGCTATTACCCTCGAAAACTAAAACTTTTGAAATAGGAAAAGAGCCTTTAATCACATTCTTTACCATGTGCAATCATAAAATTGTCTAATATCTTCATTTTTTCAACATACGTAGCTATTACCCTCGAAAACTAAAACTTTTGAAATAGGAAAAGAGCCTTTAATCACATTCTTTACCATGTGCAATCATAAAATTGTCTAATATCTTCATTTTTTCAACATACGTAGCTATTACCCTCGAAAACTAAAACTTTTGAAACAGGAAAAGAGCCTTTAATCACATTCTTTACCATGTGCAATCATAAAATTGTCTAATATCTTCATTTTTTCAACATACGTAGCTATTACCCTCGAAAACTAAAACTTTTGAAATAGGAAAAGAGCCTTTAATCACATTCTTTACCATGTGCAATCATAAAAATGTCTAATATCTTCATTTTTTCAACATACGTAGCTATTACCCTCGAAAACTAAAACATTTGAAATAGGAAAAGAGCCTTTAATCACATTCTTTACCATGTGCAATCATAAAATAGTCTAATATCTTCATTTTTTCAACATACGTAGCTATTACCCTCGAAAACTAAAACTTTTGAAATAGGAAAAGAGCCTTTAATCACATTCTTTACCGCAATCATAAAATAGTCTAATATCTTCATTTTTTCAACATACGTAGCTATTACCCTCGAAAACTAAAACTTTTGAAATAGGAAAAGAGCCTTTAATCACATTCTTCACCATGTGCAATCATAAAATAGTCTAATATCTTCATTTTTTCAACATACGTAGCTATTACCCTCGAAAACTAAAACTTTTGAAATAGGAAAAGAGCTTTAATCACATTCTTTACCATTTGCAATCATAAAATAGTCTAATATCTTCATTTTTTCAACATACGTAGCTATTACCCTCGAAAACTAAAACTTTTGAAATAGGAAAAGAGCCTTTAATCACATTCTTTACCATTTGCAATCATAAAATAGTCTAATATCTTCATTTTTTCAACATACGTAGCTATTACCCTCGAAAACTAAAACTTTTGAATAGGAAAAGAGCCTTTAATCACATTCTTTACCATGTGCAATCATAAAATTGTCTAATATCTTCATTTTTTCGACAGACATAGCTATTACCCTCGAAAACTAAAACTTTTGAAATAGGAAAAGAGCCTTTAATCACATTCTTTACCATGTGCAATCATAAAATAGTCTAATATCTTCATTTTTTCAACATACGTAGCTATAACCCTCGAAAACTAAAACTTTTGAAATAGGAAAAGAGCCTTTAATCACATTCTTTACCATTTGCAATCATAAAATAGTCTAATATCTTCATTTTTCCAACATACGTAGCTATTACCCTCGAAAACTAAAACTTTTGACATAAGAAAAGAGCCTTTAATCACATTCTATACCATTTGCAATCATAAAATAGTCTAATATCTTCATTTTTTCAACATACGTAGCTATTACCCTCGAAAACTAAAACTTTTGAAATAGGAAAAGAGCCTTTAATCACATTCTTTACCATTTGCAATCATAAAATAGTCTAATATCTTCATTTTTTCAACATACGTAGCTATTACCCTCGAAAACTAAAACTTTTGAAATAGGAAAAGAGCCTTTAATCACATTCTTTACCATGTGCAATCATAAAATAGTCTAATATCTTCATTTTTTCAACATACGTAGCTATTACCCTCGAAAACTAAAACTTTTGAAATAGGAAAAGAGCCTTTAATCACATTCTTTACCATTTGCAATCATAAAATAGTCTAATATCTTCATTTTTTCAACATACGTAGCTATTACCCTCGAAAACTAAAACTTTTGACATAGGAAAAGAGCCTTTAATCACATTCTTTACCATTTGCAATCATAAAATAGTCTAATATCTTCATTTTTTCACAGACATAGCTATTACCCTCGAAAACTAAAACTTTTGAATAGGAAAAGAGCCTTTAATAACATTCTTTACCATTTGCAATCATAAAATTGTCTAATATCTTCATTTTTTCGACAGACATAGCTATTACCCTCGAAAACTAAAACTTTTGAAATAGGAATAGAGCCTTTAATCACATTCTTTACCATGTGCAATCATAAAATAGTCTAATATCTTCATTTTTTCAACATACGTAGCTATTACCCTCGAAAACAATAACTTTTGAAATAGGAAAAGAGCCTTTAATCACATTCTTTACCATTTGCAATCATAAAATAGTCTAATATCTTCATTTTTTCAACATACGTAGCTATTACCCTCGAAAACTAAAACTTTTGACATAGAAAAATAGCCTTTAATAACATTCTTTACCATTCATTTGCAATCATAAAATTGCCTAATATCTTCATTTTTTCGACAGACATAGCTATTACCCTCGAAAACTAAAACTTTTGAAACAGGAAAAGAGCCTTTAATCACATTCTTTACCATGTGCAATCATAAAATTGTCTAATATCTTCATTTTTTCAACATACGTAGCTATTACCCTCGAAAACTAAAACTTTTGAAACAGGAAAAGAGCCTTTAATCACATTCTTTACCATATGCAATCATAAAAATGTCTGATATCTTCATTTTTTTCAACATACGTAGCTATTACCCTCGAAAACTAAAACATTTGAAATAGGAAAAGAGCCTTTAATCACATTCTTTACCTTGTGCAATCATAAAATAGTCTAATATCTTCATTTTTTCAACATACGTAGCTATTACCCTCGAAAACTAAAACTTTTGACATAGGAAAAGAGCTTGCAATCATAAAATAGTCTAATATTTTCATTTTTTCAACATACGTAGCTATTACCCTGGAAAACTAAAACTTTTGACATAGGAAAAGAGCCTTTAATAACATTCTTTACCATTTGCAATCATAAAATTGTCTAATATCTTCATTTTTTCGACAGACATAGCTATTACCCTCGAAAAATAAAACTTTTGAAATAGGAATAGAGCCTTTAATCACATTCTTTACCATTTGCAATCATAAAATAGTCTAATATCTTCATTTTTTCAACATACGTAGCTATTACCCTCGAAAAGTAAAACTTTTGAAATAGGAAAAGAGCCTTTAATCACATTCTTTACCATGTGCAATCATAAAATAGTCTAATATCTTCATTTTTTCAACATACGTAGCTATTACCCTCGAAAACAATAACTTTTGAAATAGGAAAAGAGCCTTTAATCACATTCTTTACCATTTGCAATCATAAAATAGTCTAATATCTTCATTTTTTCAACATACGTAGCTATTACCCTGGAAAACTAAAACTTTTGACATAGGAAAAGAGCCTTTAATAACATTCTTTACCATTTGCAATCATAAAATTGTCTAATATCTTCATTTTTTCGACAGACATAGCTATTACCCTCGAAAACTAAAACTTTTGAAATAGGAATAGAGCCTTTAATCACATTCTTTACCATTTGCAATCATAAAATAGTCTAATATCTTCATATTTTCAACATACGTAGCTATTACCCTCGAAAAGTAAAACTTTTGAAATAGGAAAAGAGCCTTTAATCACATTCTTTACCATGTGCAATCATAAAATAGTCTAATATCTTCATTTTTTCAACATACGTAGCTATTACCCTCGAAAACAATAACTTTTGAAATAGGAAAAGAGCCTTTAATCCCATCCTTTACCATGTGCAATCATAAAATTGTCTAATATCTTCATTTTTTCAACATACGTAGCTATTACCCTCGAAAACTAAAACTTTTGAAACAGGAAAAGAGCCTTTAATCACATTCTTTACCATGTGCAATCATAAAATTGTCTAATATCTTCATTTTTTCAACATATGTAGCTATTACCCTCGAAAACTAAAACTTTTGAAACAGGAAAAGAGCCTTTAAGCACATTCTTTACCATGTGCAATCATAAAAATGTCTGATATCTTCATTTTTTCAACATACGTAGCTATTACCCTCGAAAACTAAAACATTTGAAATAGGAAAAGAGCCTTTAATCACATTCTTTACCATGTGCAATCATAAAATAGTCTAATATCTTCATTTTTTCAACATACGTAGCTATTACCCTCGAAAACTAAAACTTTTGACATAGGAAAAGAGCTTGCAATCATAAAATAGTCTAATATTTTCATTTTTTCAACATACGTTGCTATTACCCTCGAAAACTAAAACTTTTGAAATAGGAAAAGAGCCTTTAATCACATTCTTTACCATTTGCAATCATAAAATAGTCTAATATCTTCATTTTTTCAACATACGTAGCTATTACCCTCGAAAACTAAAACTTTTGACATAGGAAAAGAGCCTTTAATAACATTCTTTACCATTTGCAATCATAAAATAGTCTAATATCTTCATTTTTTCAACATACGTAGCTATTACCCTCGAAAACTAAAACTTTTGAAATAGGAAAAGAGCCTTTAATCACATTCTTTACCATTTGCAATCATTAAATAGTCTAATATCTTCATTTTTTCAACATACGTAGCTATTACCCTCGAAAACTAAAACTTTTGACATAGGAAAAGAGCCTTTAATAACATTCTTTACCATTTGCAATCATAAAATAGTCTAATATCTTCATTTTTTCAACATACGTAGCTATTACCCTCGAAAACTAAAACTTTTGAAATAGGAAAAGAGCCTTTAATCACATTCTTTACCATTTGCAATCATAAAATAGTCTAATATCTTCATTTTTTCAACATACGTAGCTATTACCCTCGAAAACTAAAACTTTTGAAACAGGGAAAGAGCCTTTAATCACATTCTTTACCATGTGCAATCATAAAATTGTCTAATATCTTCATTTTTTCAACATACGTAGCTATTACCCTCGAAAACTAAAACTTTTGAAACAGGAAAAGAGCCTTTAATCACATTCTCTACCATATGCAATCATAAAAATGTCTGATATCTTCATTTTTTCAACATACGTAGCTATTACCCTCGAAAACTAAAGCAATTGAAATAAGAAAAGAGCCTTTAATCACATTCTTTACCATGTGCAATCATAAAATAGTCTAATATCTTCATTTTTTCGACATACGTAGCTATTACCCTCGAAAACTAAAACTTTTGACATAGGAAAAGAGCCTTTAATAACATTCTTTACCATTTGCAATCATAAAATTGTCTAATATCTTCATTTTTTCGACAGACATAGCTATTACCCTCGAAAACTAAAACTTTTGAAATAGGAATAGAGCCTTTAATCACATTCTTTACCATGTGCAATCATAAAATAGTCTAATATCTTCATTTTTTCAACATACGTAGCTATTACCCTCGAAAACAATAACTTTTCAAATAGGAAAAGAGCCTTTAATCACATTCTTTACCATTTGCAATCATAAAATAGTCTAATATCTTCATTTTTTCAACATACGTAGCTATTACCCTCGAAAACTAAAACTTTTGACATAGGAAAAGAGCCTTTAATAACATTCTTTACCATTCATTTGCAATCATAAAATTGTCTAATATCTTCATTTTTTCGACAGACATAGCTATTACCCTCGAAAACTAAAACTTTTGAAACAGGAATAGAGCCTTTAATCACATTCTTTACCATTTGCAATCATAAAATAGTCTAATATCTTCATTTTTTCAACATACGTAGCTATTACCCTCGAAAAGTAAAACTTTTGAAATAGGAAAAGAGCCTTTAATCACATTCTTTACCATGTGCAATCATAAAATAGTCTAATATCTTCATTTTTTCAACATACGTAGCTATTACTCTCGAAAACTATAACTTTTGAAATAGGAAAAGAGCCTTTAATCACATTCTTTACCATTTGCAATCATAAAATAGTCTAATATCTTCATTTTTTCAACATACGTAGCTATCACCCTCGAAAACTAAAACTTTTGACATAGGAAAAGAGCCTTTAATCACATTCTTTACCATTTCCAATCATAAAATAGTCTAATATCTTCATTTTTTCAACATACGTAGCTATTACCCTCGAAAACTAAAACTTTTGAAATAGGAAAAGAGCCTTTAATCACATCCTTTACCATGTGCAATCATAAAATTGTCTAATATCTTCATTTTTTCAACATACGTAGCTATTACCCTCGAAAACTAAAACTTTTGAAACAGGAAAAGAGCCTTTAATAACATTCTTTACCATTTGCAATCATAAAATAGTCTAATATCTTCATTTTTTCAACATACGTAGCTATTACCCTCGAAAACTAAAACTTTTGACATAGGTAAAGAGCCTTTAATCACATTCTTTACAATTTGCAATCATAAAATAGTCTAATATCTTCATTTTTTCCAAAGACCTAGCTATTACCCTCGAAAACTTAAACTTTTGTAATAGGAAAAGAGCCTTTAATCACATTCTTTACCATTTGCAATCATAAAATAGTCTAATATCTTCATTTTTTCTACATACGTAGCTATTACCCTCGAAAAGTAAAACTTTTGAAATAGGAAAAGAGCCTTTAATCACATTCTTTACCATGTGCAATCATAAAATAGTCTAATATCTTCATTTTTTCAACATACGTAGCTATTACCCTCGAAATCTATAACTTTTGAAATAGGAAAAGAGCCTTTAATCACATTCTTTACCATTTGCAATCATAAAATAGTCTAATATCTTCATTTTTTCAACATACGTAGCTATTACCCTCGAAACTAAAACTTTTGACATAGGAAAAGAGCCTTTAATCACATTCTTTACCATTTGCAATCATAAAATAGTCTAATATCTTCATTTTTTCAACATACGTAGCTATTACCCTCGAAAACTAAAACTTTTGAAATAGGAAAAGAGCCTTTAATCACATCCTTTACCATGTGCAATCATAAAATTGTCTAATATCTTCATTTTTTCAACATACGTAGCTATTACCCTCGAAAACTAAAACTTTTGAAACAGGAAAAGAGCCTTTAATAACATTCTTTACCATTTGCAATCATAAAATAGTCTAATATCTTCATTTTTTCAACATACGTAGCTATTACCCTCGAAAACTAAAACTTTTGACATAGGTAAAGAGCCTTTAATCACATTCTTTACAATTTGCAATCATAAAATAGTCTAATGTCTTCATTTTTTCCAAAGACCTAGCTATTACCCTCGAAAACTAAAACTTTTGAAATAGGAAAAGAGCCTTTAAACACATTCTTTACCATGTGCAATCATAAAATAGTCTAATATCTTCATTTTTTCAACATACGTAGCTATTACCCTCGAAAACTAAAACTTTTGAAATAGGAAAAGAGCCTTTAATCACATCCTTTACCATGTGCAATCATAAAATTGTCTAATATCTTCATTTTTTCAACATACGTAGCTATTACCCTCGAAAACTAAACTTTTGAAACAGGAAAAGAGCCTTTAATCACATTCTTTACCATGTGCAATCATAAAATTGTCTAATATCTTCATTTTTTCAACATACGTAGCTATTACCCTCGAAAACTAAAACTTTTGAAACAGGAAAAGAGCCTTTAATCACATTCTTTACCATATGCAATCATAAAAATGTCTGATATCTTCATTTTTTCAACATACGTAGCTATTACCCTCGAAAACTAAAACATTTGAAATAGGAAAAGAGCCTTTAATCACATTCTTTACCATGTGCAATCATAAAATAGTCTAATATATTCATTTTTTCAACATACGTAGCTATTACCCTCGAAAACTAAAACTTTTGACATAGGAAAAGAGCTTGCAATCATAAAATAGTCTAATATTTTCATTTTTTCAACATACGTAGCTATTACCCTGGAAAACTAAAACTTTTGACATAGGAAAAGAGCCTTTAATAACATTCTTTACCATTTGCAATCATAAAATTGTCTAATATCTTCATTTTTTCGACAGACATAGCTATTACCCTCGAAAACTAAAACTTTTGAAATAGGAATAGAGCCTTTAATCACATTCTTTACCATTTGCAATCATAAAATAGTCTAATATCTTCATTTTCTCAACATACGTAGCTATTACCCTCGAAAAGTAAAACTTTTGAAATAGGAA
>NW_027065045.1:0-23415 GCF_032884065.1 Artemia franciscana
TAATAGATTCTAAAATGACGTCTTGCATATGACTCATAGAAAACTTATTATCTCTATCTATTCTATTCTATCTATCTACTCTAAGTATTCTTAGAAACTTATCAAACTTTCACTGCTGAATCTATTAAAAGTTTTGAATCTTTAAGAATTAAAAGTTTTGAATCTATTAAAACTTTTAATAGACTCAACAGTGAAAGTTTGATTCTAGCTAGTCTATCTACTATTTCTATGAGTCATATGCAAGACGTCATTTTAGAAAAGACGCGCAGTGGCCGATATTATTGTCTATTTCTACCGATATTATATTCTTGCATATGACTCATAGAAATAGTAGATAGACTAGCTAGAATAGACAAATAAAACTCATAGAAATAGTAGATAGACTAGCTAGAATCAAACTATCTACTATTCCGATATACAAGATATTATTGTCTATTAAATAAACAATACTATCGGCCACTGCGCGTCTTTTCTAAAATGACGTCTTGCATATGACTCATAAATATAGTAGATAGACTAGATCTCATCTAGAGATCTAGATGAGTAGATCTCTGACCTAGTAAGCAAATCCACGAACAGAAATAGTAGAAATTGATAAGAAATAGTAGATAGACTAGCTAGAATCAAACTTTCTTGTATTCTAATTGATTTTATTGTATAAGATATTATTGTCTATTAAATAGACAATAATATCGGCCACTGCGCGTCTTTTCTAAAATGACGTCTTGCATATGACTCCGTTTAATAAATGACTTTTAAAGTCATTAGAAAAAAAAAATAAAATTTTTTCAGCTATGAATCTAGTAAGCAAGAGTCATATGCAAGACGTCATTTTAGAAAAGACGCGCAGTGGCCGATATTATTGTCTATTTAATAGACAATAATATCTTATACAATAAAATCAATTAGAATACAAGAAAGTTTGATTCTAGCTAGTCTATCTACTATTTCTTATCAATTTCTACTATTTCTGTTCGTGGATTTGCTTACTAGGTCAGAGATCTACTCATCTAGATCTCTAGATGAGATCTAGTCTATCTACTATATTTATGAGTCATATGCAAGACGTCATTTTAGAAAAGACGCGCAGTGGCCGATAGTATTGTTTATTTAATAGACAATAATATCTTGTATATCGGAATAGTAGATAGTTTGATTCTAGCTAGTCTATCTACTATTTCTATGAGTTTTATTTGTCTATTCTAGCTAGTCTATCTACTATTTCTATGAGTCATATGCAAGAATATAATATCGGTAGAAATAGACAATAATATCGGCCACTGCGCGTCTTTTCTAAAATGACGTCTTGCATATGACTCATAGAAATAGTAGATAGACTAGCTAGAATCAAACTTTCACTGTTGAGTCTATTAAAAGTTTTAATAGATTCAAAACTTTTAATTCTTAAAGATTCAAAACTTTTAATAGATTCAGCAGTGAAAGTTTGATAAGTTTCTAAGAATACTTAGAGTAGATAGATAGAATAGAATAGATAGAGATAATAAGTTTTCTATGAGTCATATGCAAGACGTCATTTTAGAATCTATTAAAATTTTTAATAGATTCAGCAGTGGAAGTTTGATTCTAGCTAGTCTATCTACTATTTCTATGAGTCATATGCAAGACGTCATTTTAGAAATCTATTTGAATCTAGAATCAAACTTTCACTGCTGAATCTATTAAATCTATTTGAATATCGGCCACCTAGAGGCCTAGAGGAAAATGTCCAGAATCAAAGTTTTATAAAATTTTATTTCTATGAGTTTTATTAAACTTTCTTGTATTCTAATTGATTTTAAAAACTTACTATTGATTCTAGACCAGCTAGAATCAATAGTAGATAGACTAGCTAGAATCAATAAAACTTTTAATAGATTCAGCAGTGAAAGTTTGATTCTAGCTAGTCTATCTACTATTTCTATTAGTCATATGCAAGAATATAATATCGGTAGAAATAGACAATAATATCGGCCACTGCGCGTCTTTTCTAAAATGACGTCTTGCATATGACTCCGTTTAATAAATGACTTTTAAAGTCATTAGAAAAAAAAATAAAAATTTTTCAGCTATGAATCTAGTAAGCAAGAGTCATATGCAAGACGTCATTTTAGAAAAGACGCGCAGTGGCCGATATTATTGTCTATTTAATAGACAATAATATCTTATACAATAAAATCAATTAGAATACAAGAAAGTTTGATTCTAGCTAGTCTATCTACTATTTCTTATCAATTTCTACTATTTCTGTTCGTGGATTTGCTTACTAGGTCAGAGATCTACTCATCTAGATCTCTAGATGAGATCTAGTCTATCTACTATTTCTATGAGTCATATGCAAGACGTCATTTTAGAAAACACGCGCAGTGGCCGATATTATTGTCTATTTCTACGATATTATTGTCTTGCATATGACTCATAGAAATAGTAGATAGACTAGCTAGAATCAAACTTTCACTGCTGAATCTATTAAAAGTTTTATTGAAGTTTTATTAAACAGGGCGGTGTTCGTGGATTTGCTTACTAGGTCAAAGTTATGGACTTGCATATGAGAATATGCGTATGACTCATAGAAATAGAATCAAACTTTCACTGCTGAATCTATTAAAAGTTTTATTGATTCTTGCTAGTCTATCTACTATTGATTCTAGCTGGTCTAGAATCAATAGATTAGAATTCTAGAACCATATGCAAGACGTCACATACGAACTAGTGCTATTCTATTGATTCTATTAGAATCAAACAGAAAGTTTGATTCTAGATTCAAATAGATTTGAATCTATTTATTGAATAGTGAAAAAGTCTTTTCTAAAATGACGTCTTGCATATGACTCATAGAAATAGTAGATAGACTAGCTAGAATCAAAATATTTTGCACAAGGACTTGCATATGAGAATATGCGTATGACTCATAGAAATAGAATCAAACTTTCACTGCTGAATCTATTAAAAGTTTTATTGATTCTAGCTAGTCTATCTACTATTGATTCTAGCTGGTCTAGAATCAATAGTAAGTTTTTAAAATCAATTAGAATACAAGAAAGTTTGATTCTAGCTAGTCTATCTACTATTTCTCTGAGTCATATGCAAGACGTCATTTTAGAAAAGACGCGCAGTGGCCGATATTATTGTCTATTTAATAGACAATAATATCTTATATATCGGAATAGTAGATAGTTTGATTCTAGCTAGTCTATCTACTATTTCTATGAGTTTTATTTGTCTATTCTAGCTAGTCTATCTACTATTTCTATGAGTCATATGCAAGACGTCATTTTAGAAAAGACGCGCAGTGGCCGATATTATTGTCTATTTCTATTTCTACTCCGTTTAATAAATCTATCTACTCTTGTATGCAAGACCTTTCATTTCATTCATAACATAAATAGTAGATAGACTAGCTAGAATAGACAAATAAAACTCATAGAAATAGTAGATAGACTAGCTAGAATCAAAATATTTTGCACAAAGACTTGCATATGACTCATAGAAATAGTAGATAGACTAGCTAGAATCAAACTTTCACTGCTGAATCTATTAAATCTATTTGAATATCGGCCACCTAGAGGCCTAGAGGAAAATATTTTGCACAAGGCCGCAAGCCTTCACTAGAAACAGTGAAAGTTTGATTCTAGCTAGTCTATCTACTATTTCTATGAGTCTTTGTAGTAAAATATTGTAGTACTATTTCTATGAGTCATATGCAAGAATATAATATCGGTAGAAATAGACAATAATATCGGCCACTGCGCGTCTTTTCTAAAATGACGTCTTGCATATGACTCATAGAAATAGTAGATAGACTAGCTAGAATCAAACTTTCACTGCTGAATCTATTAAAAGTTTTAATAGATTCAAAACTTTTAATTCTTAAAGATTCAAAACTTTTAATAGATTCAGCAGTGAAAGTTTGATAAGTTTCTAAGAATACTTAGAGTAGATAGATAGAATAGAATAGATAGAGATAATAAGTTTTCTATGAGTCATATGCAAGACGTCATTTTAGAATCTATTAAAACTTTTAATAGATTCAGCAGTGAAAGTTTGATTCTAGCTAGTCTATCTACTATTTCTATGAGTCATATGCAAGACGTCATTTTAGAAATCTATTTGAATCAAGAATCTTACTTTCACTGCTGAATCTATTAAATCTATTTGAATATCGGCCACCTAGAGGCCTAGAGGAAAATGTCCAGAATCAAAGTTTTATAAAATTTTATTTCTATGAGTTTTATTAAACTTTCTTGTATTCTAATTGATTTTAAGAACTTAGTATTGATTCTAGACCAGCTAGAATCAATAGTAGATAGACTAGCTAGAATCAATAAAACTTTTAATAGATTCAGCAGTGAAAGTTTGATTCTAGCTAGTCTATCTACTATTTCTATGACTTATATGCAAGAATATAATATCGGTAGAAACAGACAATAATATCGGCCACTGCGCGTCTTTTCTAAAATGACGTCTTGCATATGACTCCGTTTAATAAATGACTTTTAAAGTCATTAGAAAAAAAAAATAAAATTTTTTCAGCTATGAATCTAGTAAGCAAGAGTCATATGCAAGACGTCATTCTAGAAAAGACGCGCAGTGGCCGATATTATTGTCTATTTAATAGACAATAATATCTTATACAATAAAATCAATTAGAATACAAGAAAGTTTGATTCTAGCTAGTCTATCTACTATTTCTTATCAATTTTTACTATTTCTGTTCGTGGATTTGCTTACTAGGTCAGAGATCTACTCATCTAGATCTCTAGATGAGATCTAGTCTATCTACTATATTTATGAGTCATATGCAAGACGTCATTTTAGAAAAGATGCGCAGTGGCCGATATTATTGTCTATTTCTACGATATTATTGTCTTGCATATGACTCATAGAAGTAGTAGATAGACTAGCTAGAATCAAACTTTCACTGCTGAATCTATTAAATCTATTTGAATATCGGCCACCTAGAGGCCTAGAGGAAAATATTTTGCACAAGGCCGCAAGCCTTCACTAGAAACAGTGAAAGTTTGATTCTAGCTAGTCTATCTACTATTTCTATGAGTCTTTGTAGTAAAATATTGTTGTACTATTTCTATGAGTCATATGCAAGAATATAATATCGGTAGAAATAGACAATAATATCGGCCACTGCGCGTCTTTTCTAAAATGACGTCTTGCATATGACTCATAGAAATAGTAGATAGACTAGCTAGAATCAAACTTTCACTGCTGAATCTATTAAAAGTTTTAATAGATTCAAAACTTTTAATTCTTAAAGATTCAAAACTTTTAATAGATTCAGCAGTGAAAGTTTGATAAGTTTCTAAGAATACTTAGAGTAGATAGATAGAATAGAATAGATAGAGATAATAAGTTTTCTATGAGTCATATGCAAGACGTCATTTTAGAATCTATTAAAACTTTTAATAGATTCAGCAGTGAAAGTTTGATTCTAGCTAGTCTATCTACTATTTCTATGAGTCATATGCAAGACGTCATTTTAGAAATCTATTTGAATCAAGAATCAAACTTTCACTGCTGAATCTATTAAATCTATTTGAATATCGGCCACCTAGAGGCCTAGAGGAAAATGTCCAGAATCAAAGTTTTATAAAATTTTATTTCTATGAGTTTTATTAAACTTTCTTGTATTCTAATTGATTTTAAGAACTTAGTATTGATTCTAGACCAGCTAGAATCAATAGTAGATAGACTAGCTAGAATCAATAAAACTTTTAATAGATTCAGCAGTGAAAGTTTGATTCTAGCTAGTCTATCTACTATTTCTATGACTCATATGCAAGAATATAATATCGGTAGAAATAGACAATAATATCGGCCACTGCGCGTCTTTTCTAAAATGACGTCTTGCATATGACTCCGTTTAATAAATGACTTTTAAAGTCATTAGAAAAAAAATAAAATTTTTTCAGCTATGAATCTAGTAAGCAAGAGTCATATGCAAGACGTCATTTTAGAAAAGACGCGCAGTGGCCGATATTATTGTCTATTTAATAGACAATAATATCTTATACAATAAAATCAATTAGAATACAAGAAAGTTTGATTCTAGCTAGTCTATCTACTATTTCTTATCAATTTCTACTATTTCTGTTCGTGGATTTGCTTACTAGGTCAGAGATCTACTCATCTAGATCTCTAGATGAGATCTAGTCTATCTACTATATTTATGAGTCATATGCAAGACGTCATTTTAGAAAAGACGCGCAATGGCCGATAGTATTGTTTATTTAATAGACAATAATATCTTGTATATCGGAATAGTAGATAGTTTGATTCTAGCTAGTCTATCTACTATTTCTATGAGTTTTATTTGTCTATTCTAGCTAGTCTATCTACTATTTCTATGAGTCATATGCAAGAATATAATATCGGTAGAAATAGACAATAATATCGGCCACTGCGCGTCTTTTCTGAAATGACGTCTTGCATATGACTCATAGAAATAGTAGATAGACTAGCTAGAATCAAACTTTCACTGTTGAGTCTATTAAAAGTTTTAATAGATTCAAAACTTTTAATTCTTAAAGATTCAAAACTTTTAATAGATTCAGCAGTGAAAGTTTGATAGGTTTCTAAGAATACTTAGAGTAGATAGATAGAATAGAATAGATAGAGATAATAAGTTTTCTATGAGTCATATGCAAGACGTCATTTTAGAATCTATTAAAATTTTTAATAGATTCAGCAGTGGAAGTTTGATTCTAGCTAGTCTATCTACTATTTCTATGAGTCATATGCAAGACGTCATTTTAGAAATCTATTTGAATCTAGAATCAAACTTTCACTGCTGAATCTATTAAATCTATTTGAATATCGGCCACCTAGAGGCCTAGATGAAAATGTCCAGAATCAAAGTTTTATAAAATTTTATTTCTATGAGTTTTATTAAACTTTCTTGTATTCTAATTGATTTTAAAAACTTACTATTGATTCTAGACCAGCTAGAATCAATAGTAGATAGACTAGCTAGAATCAATAAAACTTTTAATAGATTCAGCAGTGAAAGTTTGATTCTAGCTAGTCTATCTACTATTTCTATGAGTCATATGCAAGAATATAATATCGGTAGAAATAGACAATAATATCGGCCACTGCGGGTCTTTTCTAAAATGAAGTCTTGCATATGACTCCGTTTAATAAATGACTTTTAAAGTCATTAGAAAAAAAAATAAAAGTCTTGCATATGACTCATAGAAATAGTAGATAGACTAGCTAGAATCAATAGATTAGAATTCTAGAACCATATGCAAGACGTCACATACGAACTAGTGCTATTCTATTGATTCTATTAGAATCAAACAGAAAGTTTGATTCTAGATTCAAATAGATTTGAATCTATTTATTGAATAGTGAAAAAGTCTTTTCTAAAATGACGTCTTGCATATGACTCATAGAAATAGTAGATAGACTAGCTAGAATCAAAATATTTTGCACAAGGACTTGCATATGAGAATATGCGTATAACTCATAGAAATAGAATCAAACTTTCACTGCTGAATCTATTAAAAGTTTTATTGATTCTAGCTAGTCTATCTATTATTGATTCTAGCTGGTCTAGAATCAATAGTAAGTTTTTAAAATCAATTAGAATACAAGAAAGTTTGATTCTAGCTAGTCTATCTACTATTTCTATGAGTCATATGCAAGACGTCATTTTAGAAAAGACGCGCAGTGGCCGATATTATTGTCTATTTAATAGACAATAATATCTTGTATATCGTAATAGTAGATAGTTTGATTCTAGCTAGTCTATCTACTATTTCTATGAGTTTTATTTGTCTATTCTAGCTAGTCTATCTACTATTTCTATGAGTCATATGCAAGACGTCATTTTAGAAAAGACGCGCAGTGGCCGATATTATTGTCTATTTCTATTTCTACTCCGTTTAATAAATCTATCTACTCTTGTATGCAAGACCTTTCATTTCATTCATAACATAAATAGTAGATAGACTAGCTAGAATAGACAAATAAAACTCATAGAAATAGTAGATAGACTAGCTAGAATCAAAATATTTTGCACAAGGACTTGCATATGACTCATAGAAATAGTAGATAGACTAGCTAGAATCAAACTTTCACTGCTGAATCTATTAAATCTATTTGAATATCGGCCACCTAGAGGCCTAGAGGAAAATATTTTGCACAAGGCCGCAAGCCTTCACTAGAAACAGTGAAAGTTTGATTCTAGCTAGTCTATCTACTATTTCTATGAGTCTTTGTAGTAAAATATTGTAGTACTATTTCTATGAGTCATATGCAAGAATATAATATCGGTAGAAATAGACAATAATATCGGCCACTGCGCGTCTTTTCTAAAATAACGTCTTGCATATGACTCATAGAAATAGTAGATAGACTAGCTAGAATCAAACTTTCACTGCTGAATCTATTAAAATGTTTAATAGATTCAAAACTTTTAATTCTTAAAGATTCAAAACTTTTAATAGATTCAGCAGTGAAAGTTTGATGAGTTTCTAAGAATACTTAGAGTAGATAGATAGAATAGAATAGATAGAGATAATAAGTTTTCTATGAGTCATATGCAAGACGTCATTTTAGAATCTATTAAAACTTTTAATAGATTCAGCAGTGAAAGTTTGATTCTAGATAGTCTATCTACTATTTCTATGAGTCATATGCAAGACGTCATTTTAGAAATCTATTTGAATCTAGAATCAAACTTTCACTGCTGAATCTATTAAATCTATTTGAATATCGGCCACCTAGAGGCCTAGATGAAATGTCCAGAATCAAAGTTTATAAAATTTTATTTCTATGAGTTTTATTAAACTTTCTTGTATTCTAATTGATTTTAAAAACTTACTATTGATTCTAGACCAGCTAGAATCAATAGTAGATAGACTAGCTAGAATCAATAAAACTTTTAATAGATTCAGCAGTGAAAGTTTGATTCTAGCTAGTCTATCTACTATTTCTATGAGTCATATGCAAGAATATAATATCGGTAGAAATAGACAATAATATCGGCCACTGCGGGTCTTTTCTAAAATGAAGTCTTGCATATGACTCCGTTTAATAAATGACTTTTAAAGTCATTAGAAAAAAAAAATAAAAATTTTTCAGCTGTGAATCTAGTAAGCAAGAGTCATATGCAAGACGTCATTTTAGAAAAGACGCGCAGTGGCCGATATTATTGTCTATTTAATAGACAATAATATCTTATACAATAAAATCAATTAGAATACAAGAAAGTTTGATTCTAGCTAGTCTATCTACTATTTCTTATCAATTTCTACTATTTCTGTTCGTGGATTTGCTTACTAGGTCAGAGATCTACTCATCTAGATCTCTAGATGAGATCTAGTCTATCTACTATTTCTATGAGTCATATGCAAGACGTCATTTTAGAAAAGACGCGCAGTGGCCGATATTATTGTCTATTTCTACGATATTATTGTCTTGCATATGACTCATAGAAATAGTAGATAGACTAGCTAGAATCAAACTTTCACTGCTGAATCTATTAAAAGTTTTATTGAAGTTTTATTAAACGGGGCGGTGTTCGTGGATTTGCTTACTAGGTCAGAGTTATGGACTTGCATATGAGAATATGCGTATGACTCATAGAAATGGAATCAAACTTTCACTGCTGAATCTATTAAAAGTTTTATTGATTCTTGCTAGTCTATCTACTATTGATTCTAGCTGGTCTAGAATCAATAGATTAGAATTCTAGAACCATATGCAAGACGTCACATACGAACTAGTGCTATTCTATTGATTCTATTAGAATCAAACAGAAAGTTTGATTCTAGATTCAAATAGATTTGAATCTATTTATTGAATAGTGAAAAAGTCTTTTCTAAAATGACGTCTTGCATATGACTCATAGAAATAGTAGATAGACTAGCTAGAATCAAAATATTTTGCACAAGGACTTGCATATGAGAATATGCGTATGACTCATATAAATAGAATCAAACTTTCACTGCTGAATCTATTAAAAGTTTTATTGATTCTAGCTAGTCTATCTACTATTGATTCTAGCTGGTCTAGAATCAATAGTAAGTTTTTAAAATCAATTAGAATACAAGAAAGTTTGATTCTAGCTAGTCTATCTACTATTTCTATGACTCATATGCAAGACGTCATTTTAGAAAAGACGCGCAGTGGCCGATATTATTGTCTATTTAATAGACAATAATATCTTGTATATCGGAATAGTAGATAGTTTGATTCTAGCTAGTCTATCTACTATTTCTATGAGTTTTATTTGTCTATTCTAGCTAGTCTATCTACTATTTCTATGAGTCATATGCAAGACGTCATTTTAGAAAAGACGGGCAGTGGCCGATATTATTGTCTATTTCTATTTCTACTCCGTTTAATAAATCTACCTACTCTTGTATGCAAGACCTTTCATTTCATTCATAACATAAATAGTAGATAGACTAGCTAGAATAGACAAATAAAACTCATAGAAATAGTAGATAGACTAGCTAGAATCAAAATATTTTGCACAAGGACTTGCATATGACTCATAGAAATAGTAGATAGACTAGCTAGAATCAAACTTTCACTGCTGAATCTATTAAATCTATTTGAATATCGGCCACCTAGAGGCCTAGAGGAAAATATTTTGCACAAGGCCGCAAGCCTTCACTAGAAACAGTGAAAGTTTGATTCTAGCTAGTCTATCGACTATTTCTATGAGTCTTTGTAGTAAAATATTGTAGTACTATTTCTATGAGTCATATGCAAGAATATAATATCGGTAGAAATAGACAATAATATCGGCCACTGCGCGTCTTTTCTAAAATGACGTCTTGCATATGACTCATAGAAATAGTAGATAGACTAGCTAGAATCAAACTTTCACTGCTGAATCTATTAAAAGTTTTAATAGATTCAAAACTTTTAATTCTTAAAGATTCAAAACTTTTAATAGATTCAGCAGTGAAAGTTTGATACGTTTCTAAGAATACTTAGAGTAGATAGATAGAATAGAATAGATAGAGATAATAAGTTTTCTATGAGTCATATGCAAGACGTCATTTTAGAATCTATTAAAATTTTTAATAGATTCAGCAGTGAAAGTTTGATTCTAGCTAGTCTATCTACTATTTCTATGAGTCATATGCAAGACATCATTTTAGAAATCTATTTGAATCTAGAATCAAGCTTTCACTGCTGAATCTATTAAATCTATTTGAATATCGGCCACCTAGAGGCCTAGAGGAAAATGTCCAGAATCAAAGTTTTATAAAATTTTATTTCTATGAGTTTTATTAAACTTTCTTGTATTCTAATTGATTTTAAAAACTTACTATTGATTCTAGACCAGCTAGAATCAATAGTAGATAGACTAGCTAGAATCAATAAAACTTTTAATAGATTCAGCAGTGAAAGTTTGATTCTAGCTAGTCTATCTACTATTTCTATGAGTCATATGCAAGAATATAATATCGGTAGAAATAGACAATAATATCGGCCACTGCGCGTCTTTTCTAAAATGACGTCTTGCATATGACTCCGTTTAATAAATGACTTTTAAAGTCATTAGAAAAAAAATAAAAAATTTTCAGCTATGAATCTAGTAAGCAAGAGTCATATGCAAGACGTCATTTTAGAAAAGACGCGCAGTGGCCGATATTATTGTCTATTTAATAGACAATAATATCTTATACAATAAAATCAATTAGAATACAAGAAAGTTTGATTCTAGCTAGTCTATCTACTATTTCTTATCAATTTCTACTATTTCTGTTCGTGGATTTGCCTACTAGGTCAGAGATCTACTCATCTAGATCTCTAGATGAGATCTAGTCTATCTACTATTTCTATGAGTCATATGCAAGACGTCATTTTAGAAAAGACGCGCAGTGGCCGATATTATTGTCTATTTCTACGATATTATTGTCTTGCATATGACTCATAGAAATAGTAGATAGACTAGCTAGAATCAAACTTTCACTGCTGAATCTATTAAAAGTTTTATTGAAGTTTTATTAAACGGGGCGGTGTTCGTGGATTTGCTTACTAGGTCAGAGTTATGGACTTGCATATGAGAATATGCGTATGACTCATAGAAATAGAATCAAACTTTCACTGCTGAATCTATTAAAAGTTTTATTGATTCTTTCTAGTCTATCTACTATTGATTCTAGCTGGTCTAGAATCAATAGATTAGAATTCTAGAACCATATGCAAGACGTCACATACGAACTAGTGCTATTCTATTGATTCTATTAGAATCAAACAGAAAGTTTGATTCTAGATTCAAATAGATTTGAATCTATTTATTGAATAGTGAAAAAGTCTTTTCTAAAATGACGTCTTGCATATGACTCATAGAAATAGTAGATAGACTAGCTAGAATCAAAATATTTTGCACAAGACTTGCATATGAGAATATGCGTATGACTCATAGAAATAGAATCAAACTTTCACTGCTGAATCTATTAAAAGTTTTATTGATTCTAGCTAGTCTATCTACTATTAATTCTAGCTGGTCTAGAATCAATAGTAAGTTTTTAAAATCAATTAGAATACAAGAAAGTTTGATTCTAGCTAGTCTATCTACTATTTCTATGAGTCATATGCAAGACGTCATTTTAGAAAAGACGCGCAGTGGCCGATAGTATTGTCTATTTAATAGACAATAATATCTTGTATATCGGAATAGTAGATAGTTTGATTCTAGCTAGTCTATCTACTATTTCTATGAGTTTTATTTGTCTATTCTAGCTAGTCTATCTACTATTTCTATGAGTCATATGCAAGACGTCATTTTAGAAAAGACGCGCAGTGGCCGATATTATTGTCTATTTCTATTTCTACTCCGTTTAATAAATCTATCTACTCTTGTATGCAAGACCTTTCATTTCATTCATAACATAAATAGTAGATAGACTAGCTAGAATCAAAATATTTTGCACAAGGACTTTATATGACTCATAGAAATAGTAGATAGACTAGCTAGAATCAAACTTTCACTGCTGAATCTATTAAATCTATTTGAATATCGGCCACCTAGAGGCCTAGAGGAAAATATTTTGCACAAGGCCGCAAGCCTTCACTAGAAACAGTGAAAGTTTGATTCTAGCTAGTCTATCTACTATTTCTATGAGTCTTTGTAGTAAAATATTGTAGTACTATTTCTATGAGTCATATGCAAGAATATAATATCGGTAGAAATAGACAATAATATCGGCCACTGCGCGTCTTTTCTAAAATGACGTCTTGCATATGACTCATAGAAATAGTAGATAGACTAGCTAGAATCAAACTTTCACTGTTCTATCTACTATTGATATCTATTTATTGAATAGTGAAAAAGTCTTTTCTAAAATGACGTCTTGCATATGACTCATAGAAATAGTAGATAGACTAGCTAGAATCAAACTTTCACTGTTCTATCTACTATTGATATCTATTTATTGAATAGTGAAAAAGTCTTTTCTAAAATGACGTCTTGCATATGACTCATAGAAATAGTAGATAGACTAGCTAGAATCAAACTTTCACTGTTCTATCTACTATTGATATCTATTTATTGAATAGTGAAAAAGTCTTTTCTAAAATGACGTCTTGCATATGACTCATAGAAATAGTAGATAGACTAGCTAGAATCAAACTTTCACTGTTCTATCTACTATTGATATCTATTTATTGAATAGTGAAAAAGTCTTTTCTAAAATGACGTCTTGCATATGACTCATAGAAATAGTAGATAGACTAGCTAGAATCAAACTTTCACTGTTCTATCTACTATTGATATCTATTTATTGAATAGTGAAAAAGTCTTTTCTAAAATGACGTCTTGCATATGACTCATAGAAATAGTAGATAGACTAGCTAGAATCAAACTTTCACTGTTCTATCTACTATTGATATCTATTTATTGAATAGTGAAAAAGTCTTTTCTAAAATGACGTCTTGCATATGACTCATAGAAATAGTAGATAGACTAGCTAGAATCAAACTTTCACTGTTCTATCTACTATTGATATCTATTTATTGAATAGTGAAAAAGTCTTTTCTAAAATGACGTCTTGCATATGACTCATAGAAATAGTAGATAGACTAGCTAGAATCAAACTTTCACTGTTCTATCTACTATTGATATCTATTTATTGAATAGTGAAAAAGTCTTTTCTAAAATGACGTCTTGCATATGACTCATAGAAATAGTAGATAGACTAGCTAGATTCAAACTTTCACTGTTCTATCTACTATTGATATCTATTTATTGAATAGTGAAAAAGTCTTTTCTAAAATGATGTCTTGCATATGACTCATAGAAATAGTAGATAGACTAGCTAGAATCAAACTTTCACTGTTCTATCTACTATTGATATCTATTTATTGAATAGTGGAAAAGTCTTTTATAAAATGACGTCTTGCATATGACTCATAGAAATAGTAGATAGACCAGCTAGAATCAAACTTTCACTGTTCTATCTACTATTGATATCTATTTATTGAATAGTGAAAAAGTCTTTTCTAAAATGACGTCTTGCATATGACTCATAGAAATAGTAGATAGACTAGCTAGAATCAAACTTTCACTGTTCTATCTACTATTGATATCTATTTATTGAATAGTGAAAAAGTCTTTTCTAAAATGACGTCTTGCATATGACTCATAGAAATAGTAGATAGACTAGCTAGAATCAAACTTTCACTGTTCTATCTACTATTGATATCTATTTATTGAATAGTGAAAAAGTCTTTTCTAAAATGACGTCTTGCATATGACTCATAGAAATAGTAGATAGACTAGCTAGAATCAAACTTTCACTGTTCTATCTACTATTGATATCTATTTATTGAATAGTGAAAAAGTCTTTTCTAAAATGATGTCTTGCATATGACTCATAGAAATAGTAGATAGACTAGCTAGAATCAAACTTTCACTGTTCTATCTACTATTGGTATCTATTTATTGAATAGTGAAAAAGTCTTTTCTAAAATGACGTCTTGCATATGACTCATAGAAATAGTAGATAGACCAGCTAGAATCAAACTTTCACTGTTCTATCTACTATTGATATCTATTTATTGAATAGTGAAAAAGTCTTTTCTAAAATGACGTCTTGCATATGACTCATAGAAATAGTAGATAGACTAGCTAGAATCAAACTTTCACTGTTCTATCTACTATTGATATCTATTTATTGAATAGTGAAAAAGTCTTTTCTAAAATGACGTCTTGCATATGACTCATAGAAATAGTAGATAGACTAGCTAGAATCAAACTTTCACTGTTCTATCTACTATTGATATCTATTTATTGAATAGTGAAAAAGTCTTTTCTAAAATGACGTCTTGCATATGACTCATAGAAATAGTAGATAGACTAGCTAGAATCAAACTTTCCCTGTTCTATCTACTATTGATATCTATTTATTGAATAGTGAAAAAGTCTTTTCTAAAATGACGTCTTGCATATGACTCATAGAAATAGTAGATAGACTAGCTAGAATCAAACTTTCACTGTTCTATCTACTATTGATATCTATTTATTGAATAGTGAAAAAGTCTTTTCTAAAATGACGTCTTGCATATGACTCATAGAAATAGTAGATAGACTAGCTAGAATCAAACTTTCACTGTTCTATCTACTATTGATATCTATTTATTGAATAGTGAAAAAGTCTTTTCTAAAATGACGTCTTGCATATGACTAATAGAAATAGTAGATAGACTAGCTAGAATCAAACTTTCACTGTTCTATCTACTATTGATATCTATTTATTGAATAGTGAAAAAGTCTTTTCTAAAATGACGTCTTGCATATGACTCATAGAAATAGTAGATAGGCTAGCTAGAATCAAACTTTCACTGTTCTATCTACTATTGATATCTATTTATTGAATAGTGAAAAAGTCTTTTCTAAAATGACGTCTTGCATATGACTCATAGAAATAGTAGATAGACTAGCTAGAATCAAACTTTCACTGTTCTATCTACTATTGATATCTATTTATTGAATAGTGAAAAAGTCTTTTCTAAAATGACGTCTTGCATATGACTCATACAAATAGTAGATAGACTAGCTAGAATCAAACTTTCACTGTTCTATCTACTATTGATATCTATTTATTGAATAGTGAAAAAGTCTTTTCTAAAATGACGTCTTGCATATGACTCATAGAAATAGTAGATAGACTAGCTAGAATCAAACTTTCACTGTTCTATCTACTATTGATATCTATTTATTGAATAGTGAAAAAGTCTTTTCTAAAATGACGTGTTGCATATGACTCATAGAAATAGTAGATAGACTAGCTAGAATCAAACTTTCACTGTTCTATCTACTATTGATATCTATTTATTGAATAGTGAAAAAGTCTTTTCTAAAATGACGTCTTGCATATGACTCATAGAAATAGTAGATAGACTAGCTAGAATCAAACTTTCACTGTTCTATCTACTATTGATATCTCTTTATTGAATAGTGAAAAAGTCTTTTCTAAAATGACGTCTTGCATATGACTCATAGAAATAGTAGATAGACTAGCTAGAATCAAACTTTCACTGTTCTATCTACTATTGATATCTATTTATTGAATAGTGAAAAAGTCTTTTCTAAAATGACGTCTTGCATATGACTCATAGAAATAGTAGATAGACTAGCTAGAATCAAACTTTCACTGTTCTATCTACTATTGATATCTATTTATTGAATAGTGAAAAAGTCTTTTCTAAAATGACGTCTTGCATATGACTCATAGAAATAGTAGATAGACTAGCTAGAATCAAACTTTCACTGTTCTATCTACTATTGATATCTATTTATTGAATAGTGAAAAAGTCTTTTCTAAAATGACGTCTTGCATATGACTCATAGAAATAGTAGATAGACTAGCTAGAATCAAACTTTCACTGTTCTATCTACTATTGATATCTATTTATTGAATAGTGAAAAGTCTTTTCTAAAATGACGTCTTGCATATGACTCATAGAAATAGTAGATAGACTAGCTAGAATCAAACTTTCACTGTTCTATCTACTATTGATATCTATTTATTGAATAGTGAAAAAGTCTTTTCTAAAATGACGTCTTGCATATGACTCATAGAAATAGTAGATAGACTAGCTAGAATCAAACTTTCACTGTTCTATCTACTATTGATATCTATTTATTGAATAGTGAAAAAGTCTTTTCTAAAATGACGTCTTGCATATGACTCATAGAAATAGTAGATAGACTAGCTAGAATCAAACTTTCACTGTTCTATCTACTATTGATATCTATTTATTGAATAGTGAAAAAGTCTTTTCTAAAATGACGTCTTGCATATGACTCATAGAAATAGTAGATAGACTAGCTAGAATCGAACTTTCACTGTTCTATCTACTATTGATATCTATTTATTGAATAGTGAAAAAGTCTTTTCTAAAATGATGTCTTGCATATGACTCATAGAAATAGTAGATAGACTAGCTAGAATCAAACTTTCACTGTTCTATCTACTATTGGTATCTATTTATTGAATAGTGAAAAAGTCTTTTCTAAAATGACGTCTTGCATATGACTCATAGAAATAGTAGATAGACCAGCTAGAATCAAACTTTCACTGTTCTATCTACTATTGATATCTATTTATTGAATAGTGAAAAAGTCTTTTCTAAAATGACGTCTTGCATATGACTCATAGAAATAGTAGATAGACTAGCTAGAATCAAACTTTCACTGTTCTATCTACTATTGATATCTATTTATTGAATAGTGAAAAAGTCTTTTCTAAAATGACGTCTTGCATATGACTCATAGAAATAGTAGATAGACTAGCTAGAATCAAACTTTCACTGTTCTATCTACTATTGATATCTATTTATTGAATAGTGAAAAAGTCTTTTCTAAAATGACGTCTTGCATATGACTCATAGAAATAGTAGATAGACTAGCTAGAATCAAACTTTCCCTGTTCTATCTACTATTGATATCTATTTATTGAATAGTGAAAAAGTCTTTTCTAAAATGACGTCTTGCATATGACTCATAGAAATAGTAGATAGACTAGCTAGAATCAAACTTTCACTGTTCTATCTACTATTGATATCTATTTATTGAATAGTGAAAAAGTCTTTTCTAAAATGACGTCTTGCATATGACTCATAGAAATAGTAGATAGACTAGCTAGAATCAAACTTTCACTGTTCTATCTACTATTGATATCTATTTATTGAATAGTGAAAAAGTCTTTTCTAAAATGACGTCTTGCATATGACTAATAGAAATAGTAGATAGACTAGCTAGAATCAAACTTTCACTGTTCTATCTACTATTGATATCTATTTATTGAATAGTGAAAAAGTCTTTTCTAAAATGACGTCTTGCATATGACTCATAGAAATAGTAGATAGGCTAGCTAGAATCAAACTTTCACTGTTCTATCTACTATTGATATCTATTTATTGAATAGTGAAAAAGTCTTTTCTAAAATGACGTCTTGCATATGACTCATAGAAATAGTAGATAGACTAGCTAGAATCAAACTTTCACTGTTCTATCTACTATTGATATCTATTTATTGAATAGTGAAAAAGTCTTTTCTAAAATGACGTCTTGCATATGACTCATACAAATAGTAGATAGACTAGCTAGAATCAAACTTTCACTGTTCTATCTACTATTGATATCTATTTATTGAATAGTGAAAAAGTCTTTTCTAAAATGACGTCTTGCATATGACTCATAGAAATAGTAGATAGACTAGCTAGAATCAAACTTTCACTGTTCTATCTACTATTGATATCTATTTATTGAATAGTGAAAAAGTCTTTTCTAAAATGACGTGTTGCATATGACTCATAGAAATAGTAGATAGACTAGCTAGAATCAAACTTTCACTGTTCTATCTACTATTGATATCTATTTATTGAATAGTGAAAAAGTCTTTTCTAAAATGACGTCTTGCATATGACTCATAGAAATAGTAGATAGACTAGCTAGAATCAAACTTTCACTGTTCTATCTACTATTGATATCTCTTTATTGAATAGTGAAAAAGTCTTTTCTAAAATGACGTCTTGCATATGACTCATAGAAATAGTAGATAGACTAGCTAGAATCAAACTTTCACTGTTCTATCTACTATTGATATCTATTTATTGAATAGTGAAAAAGTCTTTTCTAAAATGACGTCTTGCATATGACTCATAGAAATAGTAGATAGACTAGCTAGAATCAAACTTTCACTGTTCTATCTACTATTGATATCTATTTATTGAATAGTGAAAAAGTCTTTTCTAAAATGACGTCTTGCATATGACTCATAGAAATAGTAGATAGACTAGCTAGAATCAAACTTTCACTGTTCTATCTACTATTGATATCTATTTATTGAATAGTGAAAAAGTCTTTTCTAAAATGACGTCTTGCATATGACTCATAGAAATAGTAGATAGACTAGCTAGAATCAAACTTTCACTGTTCTATCAACTATTGATATCTATTTATTGAATAGTGAAAAAGTCTTTTCTAAAATGACGTCTTGCATATGACTCATAGAAATAGTAGATAGACTAGCTAGAATCAAACTTTCACTGTTCTATCTACTATTGATATCTATTTATTGAATAGTGAAAAAGTCTTTTCTAAATGACGTCTTGCATATGACTCATAGAAATAGTAGATAGACTAGCTAGAATCAAACTTTCACTGTTCTATCTACTATTGATATCTATTTATTGAATAGTGAAAAAGTCTTTTCTAAAATGACGTCTTGCATATGACTCATAGAAATAGTAGATAGACTAGCTAGAATCAAACTTTCACTGTTCTATCTACTATTGATATCTATTTATTGAATAGTGAAAAAGTCTTTTCTAAAATGACGTCTTGCATATGACTCATAGAAATAGTAGATAGACTAGCTAGAATCAAACTTTCACTGTTCTATCTACTATTGATATCTATTTATTGAATAGTGAAAAAGTCTTTTCTAAATGACGTCTTGCATATGACTCATAGAAATAGTAGATAGACTAGCTAGAATCAAACTTTCACTGTTCTATCTACTATTGATATCTATTTATTGAATAGTGAAAAAGTCTTTTCTAAAATGACGTCTTGCATATGACTCATAGAAATAGTAGATAGACTAGCTAGAATCAAACTTTCACTGTTCTATCTACTATTGATATCTATTTATTGAATAGTGAAAAAGTCTTTTCTAAAATGACGTCTTGCATATGACTCATAGAAATAGTAGATAGACTAGCTAGAATCAAACTTTCACTGTTCTATCTACTATTGATATCTATTTATTGAATAGTGAAAAAGTCTTTTCTAAAATGAAATCTTGCATATGACTCATAGAAATAGTAGATAGACTAGCTAGAATCAAACTTTCATTGTTCTATCTACTATTGATATCTATTTATTGAATAGTGAAAAAGTCTTTTCTAAAATGACGTCTTGCATATGACTCATAGAAATAGTAGATAGACTAGCTAGAATCAAACTTTCACTGTTCTATCTACTATTGATATCTATTTATTGAATAGTGAAAAAGTCTTTTCTAAAATGACGTCTTGCATATGACTCATAGAAATAGTAGATAGACTAGCTAGAACCAAACTTTCACTGTTCTATCTACTATTGATATCTATTTATTGAATAGTGAAAAAGTCTTTTCTAAAATGACGTCTTGTATATGACTCATAGAAATAGTAGATAGACTAGCTAGAATCAAACTTTCACTGTTCTATCTACTATTGATATCTATTTATTGAATAGTGAAAAAGTCTTTTCTAAAATGACGTCTTGCATATGACTCATAGAAATAGTAGATAGACTAGCTAGAATCAAACTTTCACTGTTCTATCTACTATTGATATCTATTTATTGAATAGTGAAAAAGTCTTTTCTAAAATGACGTCTTGCATATGACTCATAGAAATAGTAGATAGACTAGCTAGAATCAAACTTTCACTGTTCTATCTCCTATTGATATCTATTTATTGAATAGTGAAAAAGTCTTTTCTAAAATGACGTCTTGCATATGACTCATAGAAATAGTAGATGGACTAGCTAGAATCAAACTTTCACTGTTCTATCTACTATTGATATCTATTTATTGAATAGTGAAAAGTCTTTTCTAAAATGACGTCTTGCATATGACTCATAGAAATAGTAGATAGACTAGCTAGAATCAAACTTTCACTGTTCTATCTACTATTGATATCTATTTATTGAATAGTGAAAAAGTCTTTTCTAAAATGACGTCTTGCATATGACTCATAGAAATAGTAGATAGACTAGCTAGAATCAAACTTTCACTGTTCTATCTACTATTGATATCTATTTATTGAATAGTGAAAAAGTCTTTTCTAAAATGACGTCTTGCATATGACTCATAGAAATAGTAGATAGACTAGCTAGAATCAAACTTTCACTGTTCTATCTACTATTGATATCTATTTATTGAATAGTGAAAAAGTCTTTTCTAAAATGACGTCTTGCATATGACTCATAGAAATAATAGATAGACTAGCTAGAATCAAACTTTCACTGTTCTATCTACTATTGATATCTATTTATTGAATAGTGAAAAAGTCTTTTCTAAAATGACGTCTTGCATATGACTCATAGAAATAGTAGATAGACTAGCTAGAATCAAACTTTCACTGTTCTATCTACTATTGATATCTATTTATTGAATAGTGAAAAAGTCTTTTCTAAAATGACGTCTTGCATATGACTCATAGAAATAGTAGATAGACTAGCTAGAATAAAACTTTCACTGTTCTATCTACTATTGATATCTATTTATTGAATAGTGAAAAAGTCTTTTCTAAAATGACGTCTTGCATATGACTCATAGAAATAGTAGATAGACTAGCTAGAATCAAACTTTCACTGTTCTATCTACTATTGATATCTATTTATTGAATAGTGAAAAGTCTTTTCTAAAATGACGTCTTGCATATGACTCATAGAAATAGTAGATAGACTAGCTAGAATCAAACTTTCACTGTTCTATCTACTATTGATATCTATTTATTGAATAGTGAAAAAGTCTTTTCTAAAATGACGTCTTGCATATGACTCATAGAAATAGTAGATAGACTAGCTAGAATCAAACTTTCACTGTTCTATCTACTATTGATATCTATTTATTGAATAGTGAAAAAGTCTTTTCTAAAATGACGTCTTGCATATGACTCATAGAAATAGTAGATAGACTAGCTAGAATCAAACTTTCACTGTTCTATCTACTATTGATATCTATTTATTGAATAGTGAAAAAGTCTTTTCTAAAATGACGTCTTGCATATGACTCATAGAAATAGTAGATAGACTAGCTAGAATCAAACTTTCACTGTTCTATCTACTATTGATATCTATCTATTGAATAGTGAAAAAGTCTTTTCTAAAATGACGTCTTGCATATGACTCATAGAAATAGTAGATAGACTAGCTAGAATCAAACTTTCACTGTTCTATCTACTATTGATATCTATTTATTGAATAGTGAAAAAGTCTTTTCTAAAATGACGTCTTGCATATGACTCATAGAAATAGCAGATAGACTAGCTAGAATCAAACTTTCACTGTTCTATCTACTATTGATATCTATTTATTGAATAGTGAAAAAGTCTTTTCTAAAATGACGTCTTGCATATGACTCATAGAAATAGTAGATAGACTAGCTAGAATCAAACTTTCACTGTTCTATCTACTATTGATATCTATTTATTGAATAGTGAAAAAGTCTTTTCTAAAATGACGTCTTGCATATGACTCATAGAAATAGTAGATAGACTAGCTAGAATCAAACTTTCACTGTTCTATCTACTATTGATATCTATTTATTGAATAGTGAAAAAGTCTTTTCTAAAATGACGTCTTGCATATGACTCATAGAAATAGTAGATAGACTAGCTAGAATCAAACTTTCACTGTTCTATCTACTATTGATATCTATTTATTGAATAGTGAAAAAGTCTTTTCTAAAATGACGTCTTGCATATGACTCATAGAAATAGTAGATAGACTAGCTAGAATCAAACTTTCACTGTTCTATCTACTATTGATATCTATTTATTGAATAGTGAAAAAGTCTTTTCTAAAATGGACGTCTTGCATATGACTCATAGAAATAGTAGATAGACTAGCTAGAATCAAACTTTCACTGTTCTATCTACTATTGATATCTATCTATTGAATAGTGAAAAAGTCTTTTCTAAAATGACGTCTTGCATATGACTCATAGAAATAGTAGATAGACTAGCTAGAATCAAACTTTCACTGTTCTATCTACTATTGATATCTATTTATTGAATAGTGAAAAAGTCTTTTCTAAAATGACGTCTTGTATATGACTCATAGAAATAGTAGATAGACTAGCTAGAATCAAACTTTCACTGTTCTATCTACTATTGATATCTATTTATTGAAGTAGATAGACTAGCTAGAAT
>NW_027065046.1:0-23417 GCF_032884065.1 Artemia franciscana
TAGTTTTCGAGGGTAATAGCTACGTATGTTGAAAAAATGAAGATATTAGACTATTTTATGATTGCAAATGGTAAAGAATGTGATTAAAGGCTCTTTTCCTATTTCAAAAGTTTTAGTTTTCGAGGGTAATAGCTACGTATGTTGAAAAAATGAAGATATTAGACTATTTTATGATTGCAAATGGTAAAGAATGTGATTAAAGGCTCTTTTCCTATTTCAAAAGTTTTAGTTTTCGAGGGTAATAGCTACGTATGTTGAAAAAATGAAGATATTAGACTATTTTATGATTGCAAATGGTAAAGAATGTGATTAAAGGCTCTTTTCCTATGTCAAAAGTTTTAGTTTTCGAGGGTAATAGCTACGTATGTTGAAAAAATGAAGATATTAGACTATTTTATAATTGCAAATGGTAACGAATGTGATTAAAGGCTCTTTTCCTATGTCAAAAGTTTTAGTTTTCGAGGGTAATAGTAATGTATGTTGAAAAAATGAAGATATTAGACTATTTTATAATTGCAAATGGTAAAGAATGTGATTAAAGGCTCTTTTCCTATTCAAAAGTTTTCGTTTTCGAGGGTAATAGCTACGTATGTTGGAAAAATGAAGATATTAGACTATTTTATGATTGCAAATGGTAAAGAATGTGATTAAAGGCTCTTTTCCTATTTCAAAAGTTTTAGTTTTCGAGGGTAATAGCTACGTATGTTGAAAAAATGAAGATATTAGACTATTTTATGATTGCAAATGGTAAAGAATGTGATTAAAGGCTCTTTTCCTATTTCAAAAGTTTTAGTTTTCGAGGGTAATAGCTACTTATGTTGAAAAAATGAAGATATTAGACTATTTTATGATTGCAAATGGTAAAGAATGTGATTAAAGGCTCTTTTCCTATGTCAAAAGTTTTAGTTTTCGAGGGTAATAGCTACGTATGTTGAAAAAATGAAGATATTAGACTATTTTATAATTGCAAATGGTAAAGAATGTGATTAAAGGCTCTTTTCCTATTTCAAAAGTTTTAGTTTTCGAGGGTAATAGCTACGTATGTTGAAAAATGAAGATATTAGACTATTTTATGATTGCACATGGTAAAGAATGTGATTAAAGGCTCTTTTCCTATGTCAAAAGTTTTAGTTTTCGAGGGTAATAGCTACGTATGTTGAAAAAATGAAGATATTAGACTATTTTATGATTGCACAATGGTAAAGAATTTGATTAAAGGCTCTTTTCCTATTTCAAAAGTTTTAGTTTTCGAGGGTAATAGCTACGTATGTTGAAAAAATGAAGATATTAGACTATTTTATGATTGCAAATGGTAAAGAATGTGATTAAAGGCTCTTTTCCTATTTCAAAAGTTTTAGTTTTCGAGGGTAATAGCTACGTATGTTGAAAAAATGAAGATATTAGACTATTTTATGATTGCAAATGGTAAAGAATGTGATTAAAGGCTCTTTTCCTATGTCAAAAGTTTTAGTTTTCGAGGGTAATAGCTACGTATGTTGAAAAAATGAAGATATTAGACTATTTTATGATTGCAAATGGTAAAGAATGTGATTAAAGGCTCTTTTCCTATGTCAAAAGTTTTAGTTTTCGAGGGTAATAGCTACGTATGTTGAAAAAATGAAGATATTAGACTATTTTATAATTGCAAATGGTAACGAATGTGATTAAAGGCTCTTTTCCTATGTCAAAAGTTTTAGTTTTCGAGGGTAATAGCTACGTATGTTGAAAAAATGAAGATATTAGACTATTTTATAATTGCAAATGGTAAAGAATGTGATTAAAGGCTCTTTTCCTATTCAAAAGTTTTAGTTTTCGAGGGTAATAGCTACGTATGTTGAAAAAATGAAGATATTAGACTATTTTATGATTGCAATGGTAAAGAATGTGATTAAAGGCTCTTTTCCTATTTCAAAAGTTTTAGTTTTCGAGGGTAATAGCTACGTATGTTGAAAAAATGAAGATATTAGACTATTTTATGATTGCAAATGGTAAAGAATGTGATTAAAGGCTC
Organism: Artemia franciscana; assembly: GCF_032884065.1. Classification (NCBI taxonomy): domain Eukaryota; kingdom Metazoa; phylum Arthropoda; class Branchiopoda; order Anostraca; family Artemiidae; genus Artemia; species Artemia franciscana. The sequence goes on from NW_027065046.1 coordinate 2,012, forward strand.
TTTTCCTATGTCAAAAGTTTTAGTTTTCGAGGGTAATAGTAATGTATGTTGAAAAAATGAAGATATTAGACTATTTTATAATTGCAAATGGTAACGAATGTGATTAAAGGCTCTTTTCCTATGTCAAAAGTTTTAGTTGTCGAGGGTAATAAATACGTATGTTGAAAAAATGAAGATATTAGACTATTTTATAATTGCAAATGGTAAAGAATGTGATTAAGGGCTCTTTTCCTATTTCAAAAGTTTTCGTTTTCGAGGGTAATAAGCTACGTATGTTGGAAAAATGAAGATATTAGACTATTTTATGATTGCACATGGTAAAGAATGTGATTAAAGGCTCTTTTCCTATTTCAAAAGTTTTAGTTTTCGAGGGTAATAGCTACGTATGTTGAAAAAATGAAGATATTAGACTATTTTATGATTGCACATGGTAAAGAAAGTGATTAAAGGCTCTTTTCCTATTTCAAAAGTTTTAGTTTTCGAGGGTAATAGCTACGTATGTTGAAAAAATGAAGATATTAGACTATTTTATGATTGCAAATGATAAAGAATGTGATTAAAGGCTCTTTTCCTATGTCAAAAGTTTTAGTTTTCGAGGGTAATAGCTACGTATGTTGAAAAAATGAAAATATTAGACTATTTTATAATTGCAAATGGTAACGAATGTGATTAAAGGCTCTTTTCCTATGGCAAAAGTTTTAGTTTTCGAGGGTAATAGCTACGTATGTTGAAATAATGAAGATATTAGACTATTTTATGATTGCAAATGGTAAAGAATGTGATTAAAGGCTCTTTTCCTGTGTCAAAAGTTTTAGTTTTCGAGGGTAATATCTACGTATGTTGAAAAAATGAAGATATTAGACTATTTTATAATTGCAAATGGTAACGAATGTTATTAAAGCCTCTTTTCCTATTACAATAGTTTTCGTTTTCGAGGGTAATAGCTACCTATGTTGGAAAAATGAAGATATTAGACTATTTTATGATTGCACATGGTAAAGAATGTGATTAAAGGCTCTTTTTCTATGGCAAAAGTTTTAGTTTTCGAGGGTAATAGCTACGTATGTTGAAAAAATGAAGATATTAGACTATTTTATGATTGCAAATGGTAAAGAAAGTGCTTAAAGGCTCTTTTCCTATTTCAAAAGTTTTAGTTTTCGAGGGTAATAGCTACGTATGTTGAAAAAATGAAGATATTAGACTATTTTATGATTGCAAATGGTAAAGAATGTGATTAAAGGCTCTTTTCCTATGTCAAAAGTTTTAGTTTTCGAGGGTAATAGTAATGTATGTTGAAAAAATGAAGATATTAGACTATTTTAAAATTGCAAATGGTAACGAATGTGATTAAAGGCTCTTTTCCTATGTCAAAAGTTTTAGTTGTCGAGGGTAATAAATACGTATGTTGAAAAAATGAAGATATTAGACTATTTTATAATTGCAAATGGTAAAGAATGTGATTAAGGGCTCTTTTCCTATTTCAAAAGTTTTCGTTTTCGAGGGTAATAGCTACGTATGTTGGAAAAATGAAGATATTAGACTATTTTATGATTGCAAACGGTAAAGAATGTGATTAAAGGCTCTTTTCCATTTCAAAAGTTTTCGTTTTCGAGGGTAATAGCTACGTATGTTGGAAAAATGAAGATATTAGACTATTTTATGATTGCAAATGGTAAAGAATGTGATTAAAGGCTCTTTTCCTATTTCAAAAGTTTTAGTTTTCGAGGGTAATAGCTACGTATGTTGAAAAAATGAAGATATTAGACTATTTTATGATTGCAAATGGTAAAGAATGTGATTAAAGGCTCTTTTCCTATTTCAAAAGTTTTAGTTTTCGAGGGTAATAGCTACGTATGTTGAAAAAATGAAGATATTAGACTATTTTATAATTGCAAATGGTAAAGAATGTGATTAAAGGCTCTTTTCCTATTTCAAAAGTTTTAGTTTTCGAGGGTAATAGCTACGTATGTTGAAAAAATGAAGATATTAGACTATTTTATGATTGCAAATGGTAAAGAATGTGATTAAAGGCTCTTTTCCTATGTCAAAAGTTTTAGTTTTCGAGGGTAATAGCTACGTATGTTGAAAAAATGAAGATATTAGACTATTTTATGATTGCACATGGTAAAGAATGTGATTAAAGGCTCTTTTCCTATTTCAAAAGTTTTAGTTTTCGAGGGTAATAGCTACGTATGTTGAAAAAATGAAGATATTAGACTATTTTATGATTGCAAATGATAAAGAATGTGATTAAAGGCTCTTTTCCTATGTCAAAAGTTTTAGTTTTCGAGGGTAATAGCTACGTATGTTGAAAAAATGAAAATATTAGACTATTTTATAATTGCAAATGGTAACGAATGTGATTAAAGGCTCTTTTCCTATGGCAAAAGTTTTAGTTTTCGAGGGTAATAGCTACGTATGTTGAAATAATGAAGATATTAGACTATTTTATGATTGCAAATGGTAAAGAATGTGATTAAAGGCTCTTTTCCTGTGTCAAAAGTTTTAGTTTTCGAGGGTAATATCTACGTATGTTGAAAAAATGAAGATATTAGACTATTTTATAATTGCAAATGGTAACGAATGTTATTAAAGCCTCTTTTCCTATTACAATAGTTTTCGTTTTCGAGGGTAATAGCTACCTATGTTGGAAAAATGAAGATATTAGACTATTTTATGATTGCACATGGTAAAGAATGTGATTAAAGGCTCTTTTTCTATGGCAAAAGTTTTAGTTTTCGAGGGTAATAGCTACGTATGTTGAAAAAATGAAGATATTAGACTATTTTATGATTGCAAATGGTAAAGAAAGTGCTTAAAGGCTCTTTTCCTATTTCAAAAGTTTTAGTTTTCGAGGGTAATAGCTACGTATGTTGAAAAAATGAAGATATTAGACTATTTTATGATTGCAAATGGTAAAGAATGTGATTAAAGGCTCTTTTCCTATGTCAAAAGTTTTAGTTTTCGAGGGTAATAGTAATGTATGTTGAAAAAATGAAGATATTAGACTATTTTATAATTGCAAATGGTAACGAATGTGATTAAAGGCTCTTTTCCTATGTCAAAAGTTTTAGTTGTCGAGGGTAATAAATACGTATGTTGAAAAAATGAAGATATTAGACTATTTTATAATTGCAAATGGTAAAGAATGTGATTAAGGGCTCTTTTCCTATTTCAAAAGTTTTCGTTTTCGAGGGTAATAGCTACGTATGTTGGAAAAATGAAGATATTAGACTATTTTATGATTGCAATTGGTAAAGAATGTGATTAAAGGCTCTTTTCCTATGTCAAAAGTTTTAGTTTTCGAGGGTAATAGCTACGTATGTTGAAAAAATGAAGATATTAGACTATTTTATGATTGCACATGGTAAAGAATGTGATTAAAGGCTCTTTTCCTATTTCAAAAGTTTTAGTTTTCGAGGGTAATAGCTACGTATGTTGAAAAAATGAAGATATTAGACTATTTTATGATTGCAAATGGTAAAGAATGTGATTAAAGGCTCTTTTCCTATTCAAAAGTTTTAGTTTTCGAGGGTAATAGCTACGTATGTTGAAAAAATGAAGATATTAGACTATTTTATGATTGCAAATGGTAAAGAATGTGATTAAAGGCTCTTTTCCTATGGCAAAAGTTTTAGTTTTCGAGGGTAATAGCTACGTATGTTGAAAAATGAAGATATTAGACTATTTTATGATTGCAAATGGTAAAGAATGTGATTAAAGGCTCTTTTCCTATGTCAAAAGTTTTAGTTTTCGAGGGTAATAGCTACGTATGTTGAAAAAATGAAGATATTAGACTATTTTATGATTGCAAATGGTAAAGAATGTTATTAAAGGCTCTTTTCCTATTCAAAAGTTTTAGTTTTCGAGGGTAATAGCTACGTATGTTGAAAAAATGAAGATATTAGACTATTTTATGATTGCAAATGGTAAAGAATGTGATTAAAGGCTCTTTTCCTATGGCAAAAGTTTTAGTTTTCGAGGGTAATAGCTACGTATGTTGAAAAAATGAAGATATTAGACTATTTTATGATTGCAAATGGTAAAGAATGTGATTAAAGGCTCTTTTCCTATTTCAAAAGTTTTAGTTTTCGAGGGTAATAGCTACGTATGTTGAAAAAATGAAGATATTAGACTATTTTATGATTGCAAATGGTAAAGAATGTGATTAAAGGCTCTTTTCCTATGTCAAAAGTTTTAGTTTTCGAGGGTAATAGTACGTATGTTGAAAAAATGAAGATATTAGACTATTTTATAATTGCAAATGGTAACGAATGTGATTAAAGGCTCTTTTCCTATGTCAAAAGTTTTAGTTGTTCGAGGGTAATAAATACGTATGTTGAAAAAATGAAGATATTAGACTATTTTATAATTGCAAATGGTAAAGAATGTGATTAAAGGCTCTTTTCCTATGTCAAAAGTTTTAGTTTTCGAGGGTAATAGCTACGTATGTTGGAAAAATGAAGATATTAGACTATTTTATGATTGCAAATGGTAAAGAATGTGATTAAAGGCTCTTTTCCTATTTCAAAAGTTTTCGTTTTCGAGGGTAATAGCTACGTATGTTGGAAAAATGAAGATATTAGACTATTTTATGATTGCAAATGGTAAAGAATGTGATTAAAGGCTCTTTTCCTATTTCAAAAGTTTTAGTTTTCGAGGGTAATAGCTACGTATGTTGAAAAAATGAAGATATTAGACTATTTTATGATTGCACATGGTAAAGAATGTGATTAAAGGCTCTTTTCCTATTTCAAAAGTTTTAGTTTTCGAGGGTAATAGCTACGTATGTTGAAAAAATGAAGATATTAGACTATTTTATGATTGCAAATGGTAAAGAATGTGATTAAAGGCTCTTTTCCTATGTCAAAAGTTTTAGTTTTCGAGGGTAATAGCTACGTATGTTGAAAAAATGAAGATATTAGACTATTTTATATTGCAAATGGTAAAGAATGTGATTAAAGGCTCTTTTCCTATGTCAAAAGTTTTAGTTTTCGAGGGTAATAGCTACGTATGTTGAAAAATGAAGATATTAGACTATTTTATGATTGCAAATGGTAAAGAATGTGATTAAAGGCTCTTTTCCTATGTCAAAAGTTTTAGTTTTCGAGGGTAATAGCTACGTATGTTGAAAAAATGAAGATATTAGACTATTTTATAATTGCAAATGGTAAAGAATGTTATTAAAGGCTCTTTTCCTATTACAAAAGTTTTCGTTTTCGAGGGTAATAGCTACGTATGTTGGAAAAATGAAGATATTAGACTATTTTATGATTGCACATGGTAAAGAATGTGATTAAAGGCTCTTTTCCTATGGCAAAAGTTTTAGTTTTCGAGGGTAATAGCTACGTATGTTGAAAAAATGAAGATATTAGACTATTTTATGATTGCAAATGGTAAAGAAAGTGCTTAAAGGCTCTTTTCCTATTTCAAAAGTTTTAGTTTTCGAGGGTAATAGCTACGTATGTTGAAAAAATGAAGATATTAGACTATTTTATGATTGCAAATGGTAAAGAATGTGATTAAAGGCTCTTTTCCTATGTCAAAAGTTTTAGTTTTCGAGGGTAATAGTAATGTATGTTGAAAAAATGAAGATATTAGACTATTTTATAATTGCAAATGGTAACGAATGTGATTAAAGGCTCTTTTCCTATGTCAAAAGTTTTAGTTTTCGAGGGTAATAGCTACGTATGTTGAAAAAATGAAGATATTAGACTATTTTATATTGCAAATGGTAAAGAATGTGATTAAAGGCTCTTTTCCTATTTCAAAAGTTTTCGTTTTCGAGGGTAATAGCTACGTATGTTGGAAAAATGAAGATATTAGACTATTTTATGATTGCAAATGGTAAAGAATGTGATTAAAGGCTCTTTTCCTATTTCAAAAGTTTTCGTTTTCGAGGGTAATAGCTACGTATGTTGGAAAAATGAAGATATTAGACTATTTTATGATTGCAAATGGTAAAGAATGTGATTAAAGGCTCTTTTCCTATTTCAAAAGTTTTAGTTTTCGAGGGTAATAGCTACGTATGTTGGAAAAATGAAGATATTAGACTATTTTATAATTGCAAATGGTAAAGAATGTGATTAAAGGCTCTTTTCCTATGTCAAAAGTTTTAGTTTTCGAGGGTAATAGCTACGTATGTTAAAAATGAAGATATTAGACTATTTTATGATTGCAAATGGTAAAGAATGTGATTAAAGGCTCTTTTCCTATGTCAAAAGTTTTAGTTTTCGAGGGTAATAGCTACGTATGTTGGAAAAATGAAGATATTAGACTATTTTATGATTGCACATGGTAAAGAATGTGATTAAAGGCTCTTTTCCTATGTCAAAAGTTTTAGTTTTCGAGGGTAATAGCTACGTATGTTGGAAAAATGAAGATATTAGACTATTTTATGATTGCAATGGTAAAGAAAGTGCTTAAAGGCTCTTTTCCTATTTCAAAAGTTTTAGTTTTCGAGGGTAATAGCTACGTATGTTGAAAAAATGAAGATATTAGACTATTTTATGATTGCAAATGGTAAAGAATGTGATTAAAGGCTCTTTTCCTATTTCAAAAGTTTTAGTTTTCGAGGGTAATAGCTACGTATGTTGGAAAAATGAAGATATTAGACTATTTTATGATTGCAAATGGTAAAGAATGTGATTAAAGGCTCTTTTCCTATGTCAAAAGTTTTAGTTTTCGAGGGTAATAGCTACGTATGTTGAAAAAATGAAGATATTAGACTATTTTATGATTGCACATGGTAAAGAATGTGATTAAAGGCTCTTTTCCTATGTCAAAAGTTTTAGTTTTCGAGGGTAATAGCTACGTATGTTGAAAAAATGAAGATATTAGACTATTTTATGATTGCAAATGGTAAAGAATGTGATTAAAGGCTCTTTTCCAATTTCAAAAGTTTTCGTTTTCGAGGGTAATAGCTACGTATGTTGGAAAAATGAAGATATTAGACTATTTTATGATTGCAAATGGTAAAGAATGTGATTAAAGGCTCTTTTCCTATTTCAAAAGTTTTCGTTTTCGAGGGTAATAGCTACGTATGTTGGAAAAATGAAGATATTAGACTATTTTATAATTGCAAATGGTAAAGAATGTGATTAAAGGCTCTTTTCCTATGTCAAAAGTTTTAGTTTTCGAGGGTAATAGCTACGTATGTTAAAAAAGTGAAGATATTAGACTATTTTATGATTGCAAATGGTAAAGAATGTGATTAAAGGCTCTTTTCCTATGTCAAATTTTTTGTTTTTGAGGGTAATAGCTACGTATGTTGGAAAAATGAAGATATTAGACTATTTTATGATTGCACATGGTAAAGAATGTGATTAAAGGCTCTTTTCCTATGTCAAAAGTTTTAGTTTTCGAGGGTAATAGCTACGTATGTTGGAAAAATGAAGATATTAGACTATTTTATGATTGCAATGGTAAAGAAAGTGATTAAAGGCTCTTTTCCTATTTCAAAAGTTTTAGTTTTCGAGGGTAATAGCTACGTATGTTGAAAAAATGAAGATATTAGACTATTTTATGATTGCAAATGGTAAAGAATGTGATTAAAGGCTCTTTTCCTATTTCAAAAGTTTTAGTTTTCGAGGGTAATAGCTACGTATGTTGGAAAAATGAAGATATTAGACTATTTTATGATTGCAAATGGTAAAGAATGTGATTAAAGGCTCTTTTCCTATGTCAAAAGTTTTAGTTTTCGAGGGTAATAGCTACGTATGTTGAAAAAATGAAGATATTAGACTATTTTATGATTGCACATGGTAAAGAATGTGATTAAAGGCTCTTTTCCTATTTCAAAAGTTTTAGTTTTCGAGGGTAATAGCTACGTATGTTGGAAAAATGAAGATATTAGACTATTTTATGATTGCAAATGGTAAAGAATGTGATTAAAGGCTCTTTTCCTATGTCAAAAGTTTTAGTTTTCGAGGGTAATAGCTACGTATGTTGAAAAAATGAAGATATTAGACTATTTTATGATTGCACATGGTAAAGAATGTGATTAATAATAGTATATAATAAATAATAGCTACGTATGTTGGAAAAATGAAGATATTAGACTATTTTATGATTGCAAAAGGTAAAGAATGTGATTAAAGGCTCTTTTCCTATTTCAAAAGTTTTCGTTTTCGAGGGTAATAGCTACGTATGTTGCAAAAATGAAGATATTAGACTATTTTATGATTGCACATGGTAAAGAATGTGATTAAAGGCTCTTTTCCTATGTCAAAAGTTTTAGTTTTCGAGGGTAATAGCTACGTATGTTGGAAAAATGAAGATATTAGACTATTTTATGATTGCACATGGTAAAGAAAGTGCTTAAAGGCTCTTTTACTATTTCAAAAGTTTTAGTTTTCGAGGGTAATAGCTACGTATGGTGAAAAATGAAGATATTAGACTATTTTATTATTGCAAATGGTAAAGAATGTGATTAAAGGCTCTTTTCCTATTTCAAAAGTTTTAGTTTTCGAGGGTAATAGCTACGTATGTTGAAAAAATGAAGATATTAGACTATTTTATGATTGCACATGGTAAAGAATGTGATTAAAGGCTCTTTTCCTATGTCAAAAGTTTTAGTTTTCGAGGGTAATAGCTACGTATGTTGAAAAAATGAAGATATTAGACTATTTTATGATTGCAAATGGTAAAGAATGTGATTAAAGGCTCTTTTCCTATTTCAAAAGTTTTCGTTTTCGAGGGTAATAGCTACTTATGTTGGAAAAATGAAGATATTAGACTATTTTAAGATTGCACATGGTAAAGAATGTGATTAAAGGCTCTTTTCCTATGTCAAAAGTTTTCGTTTTCGAGGGTAATAGCTACGTATGTTGGAAAAATGAAGATATTAGACTATTTTATGATTGCACATGGTAAAGAATGTGATTAAAGGCTCTTTTCCTATGTCAAAAGTTTTAGTTTTCGAGGTTAATAGCTACGTAAGTTGGAAAAATGAAGATATTAGACTATTTTATGATTGCACATGGTAAAGAAAGTGCTTAAAGGCTCTTTTCCTATTTCAAAAGTTTTAGTTTTCGAGGGTAATAGCTACGTATGTTGAAAAATGAAGATATTAGACTATTTTATTATTGCAAATGGTAAAGAACGTGATTAAAGGCTCTTTTCCTATTTCAAAAGTTTTCGTTTTCGAGGGTAATAGCTACGTATGTTGGAAAAATGAAAATATTAGACTATTTTATGATTGTACATGGTAAAGAATGTGATTAAAGGCTCTTTTCCTATGTCAAAAGTTTTCGTTTTCGAGGGTAATAGCTACGTATGTTGGAAAAATGAAGATATTAGACTATTTTATATTGCACATGGTAAAGAATGTGATTAAAGGCTCTTTTTCTAGGGCAAAAGTTTTAGTTTTCGAGGGTAATAGCTACGTATGTTGAAAAAATAAAGATATTAGACTATTTTATGATTGCAAATGGTAAAGAAAGTGCTTAAAGGCTCTTTTCCTATTTCAAAAGCTTTAGTTTTCGAGGGTAATAGCTACGTATGTTGAAAAAATGAAGATATTAAACTATTTTATGATTGCAAATGGTAAAGAATGTGATTAAAGGCTCTTTTCCTATGTCAAAAGTTTTAGTTTTCGAGGGTAATAGCTACGTATGTTGAAAAAATGAAGATATTAGACTATTTTATAATTACAAATGGTAACGAATGTGATTAAAGGCTCTTTTCCTATGTCAAAAGTTTTAGTTTTCGAGGGTAATAGCTACGTATGTTGAAAAAATGAAGATATTAGACTATTTTATAATTGCAAATGGTAACGAATGTGATTAAAGGCTCTTTTCCTATGTCAAAAGTTTTAGTTTTCGAGGGTAATAGCTACGTATGTTGGAAAAATGAAGATATTAGACTATTTTATCATTGCACATGGTAAAGAATGTGATTAAAGGCTCTTTTCCTATTTCAAAAGTTTTAGTTTTCGAGGGTAATAGCTATGTATGTTGAAAAAATGAAGATATTAGACTATTTTATGATTGCAAATGGTAAAGAATGTGATTAAAGGCTCTTTTCCTATGTCAAAAGTTTTAGTTTTCGAGGGTAATAGCTACGTATGTTGAAAAAATGAAGATATTAAACTATTTTATGATTGCAAATGGTAAAGAATGTGATTAAAGGCTCTTTTCCTATGTCAAAAGTTTTAGTTTTCGAGGGTAATAGCTACGTATGTCGGAAAAATGAAGATATTAGACTATTTTATGATTGCACCTGGTAAAGAATGTGATTAAAGGCTCTTTTCCTATTTCAAAAGTTTTCGTTTTCGAGGGTAATAGCTACGTATGTTGGAAAAATGAAGATATTAGACTATTTTATGATTGCACATGGTAAAGAATGTGATTAAAGGCTCTTTTCCTATTTCAAAAGTTTTAGTTTTCGAGGGTAATAGCTACGTATGTTGGAAAAATGAAGATATTAGACTATTTTATGATTGCAATGGTAAAGAAACTGCTTAAAGGCTCTTTTCCTATTTCAAAAGTTTTAGTTTTCGAGGGTAATAGCTACGTATGTTGGAAAAATGAAGATATTAGACTATTTTATGATTGCAAATGGTAAAGAATGTGATTAAAGGCTCTTTTCCTATTTCAAAAGTTTTAGTTTTCGAGGGTAGTAGCTACGTATGTTGGAAAAATGAAGATATTAGACTATTTTATGATTGCAAATGGTAAAGAATGTGATTAAAGGCTCTTTTCCTATGTCAAAAGTTTTAGTTTTCGAGGGTAATAGCTACGTATGTTGAAAAAATGAAGATATTAGACTATTTTATGATTGCACATGGTAAAGAATGTGATTAAAGGCTCTTTTCCTATTTCAAAAGTTTTAGTTTTCGAGGATAACAGCTACGTATGTTGGAAAAATGAAGATATTAGACTATTTTATGATTGCAAATGGTAAAGAATGTGATTAAAGGATCTTTTCCTATGTCAAAAGTTTTAGTTTTCGAGGGTAATAGCTACGTATGTTGAAAAATGAAGATATTAGACTATTTTATGATTGCACATGGTAAAGAATGTGATTAATAATAGTATATAATAAATAATAGCTACGTATGTTGGAAAAATGAAGATATTAGACTATTTTATGATTGCACAAGGTAAAGAATGTGATTAAAGGCTCTTTTCCTATTTCAAAAGTTTTCGTTTTCGAGGGTAATAGCTACGTATGTTGCAAAAATGAAGATATTAGACTATTTTATGATTGCACATGGTAAAGAATGTGATTAAAGGCTCTTTTCCTATGTCAAAAGTTTTAGTTTTGGAGGGTAATAGCTACGTATGTTGGAAAAATGAAGATATTAGACTATTTTATGATTGCAAATGGTAAAGAATGTGATTAAAGGCTCTTTTCCTATGTCAAAAGTTTTAGTTTTGGAGGGTAATAGCTACGTATGTTGGAAAAATGAAGATATTAGACTATTTTATGATTGCACATGGTAAAGAATGTGCTTAAAGGCTCTTTTACTATTTCAAAAGTTTTAGTTTTCGAGGGTAATAGCTACGTATGGTGAAAAATGAAGATATTAGTCTATTTTATTATTGCAAATGGTAAAGAATGTGATTAAAGGCTCTTTTCCTATTTCAAAAGTTTTAGTTTTCGAGGGTAATAGCTACGTATGTTGAAAAAATGAAGATATTAGACTATTTTATGATTGCAAATGGTAAAGAATGTGATTAAAGGCTCTTTTCCTATTTCAAAAGTTTTCGTTTTCGAGGGTAATAGCTACTTATGTTGGAAAAATGAAGATATTAGACTATTTTAAGATTGCACATGGTAAAGAATGTGATTAAAGGCTCTTTTCCTATGTCAAAAGTTTTCGTTTTCGAGGGTAATAGCTACGTATGTTGGAAAAATGAAGATATTAGACTATTTTATGATTGCACATGGTAAAGAATGTGATTAAAGGCTCTTTTCCTATGTCAAAAGTTTTAGTTTTCGAGGGTAATAGCTACGTAAGTTGGAAAAATGAAGATATTAGACTATTTTATGATTGCACATGGTAAAGAATGTGCTTAAAGGCTCTTTTCCTATTTCAAAAGTTTTAGTTTTCGAGGGTAATAGCTACGTATGTTGAAAAATGAAGATATTAGACTATTTTATTATTGCAAATGGTAAAGAACGTGATTAAAGGCTCTTTTCCTATTTCAAAAGTTTTCGTTTTCGAGGGTAATAGCTACGTATGTTGGAAAAATGAAAATATTAGACTATTTTATGATTGCACATGGTAAAGAATGTGATTAAAGGCTCTTTTCCTATGTCAAAAGTTTTCGTTTTCGAGGGTAATAGCTACGTATGTTGGAAAAATGAAGATATTAGACTATTTTATGATTGCACATGGTAAAGAATGTGATTAAAGGCTCTTTTCCTAGGGCAAAAGTTTTAGTTTTCGAGGGTAATAGCTACGTATGTTGAAAAAATGAAGATATTAGACTATTTTATGATTGCAAATGGTAAAGAATGTGATTAAAGGCTCTTTTCCTATTTCAAAAGTTTTAGTTTTCGAGGGTAATAGCTACGTATGTTGAAAAAATGAAGATATTAGACTATTTTATGATTGCAAATGGTAAAGAATGTGATTAAAGGCTCTTTTCCTATGTCAAAAGTTTTAGTTTTCGAGGGTAATAGCTACGTATGTTGAAAAAATGAAGATATTAGACTATTTTATATTGCACATGGTAAAGAATGTGATTAAAGGCTCTTTTCCTATGTCAAAAGTTTTAGTTTTCGAGGGTAATAGCTACGTATGTTGAAAAAATGAAGATATTAGACTATTTTATAATTGCAAATGGTAACGAATGTGATTAAAGGCTCTTTTCCTATGTCAAAAGTTTTAGTTTTCGAGGGTAATAGCTACGTATGTTGAAAAAATGAAGATATTAGACTATTTTATAATTGCAAATGGTAACAAATGTGATTAAAGGCTCTTTTCCTATGTCAAAAGTTTACCATTTGCTCTTTTCCTATTTCAAAAGTTTTAGTTTTCGAGGGTAATAGCTACGTATGTTGAAAAAATGAAGATATTAGACTATTTTATGATTGCAAATGGTAAAGAATATGATTAAAGGCTCTTTTCCTATGTCAAAAGTTTTAGTTTTCGAGGGTAATAGCTACGTATGTTGCTGAAAAAATGAAGATATTTGACTATTTTATGATTGCACATGGTAAAGAAAGTGCTTAAAGGCTCTTTTCCTATTTCAAAAGTTTTAGTTTTCGAGGGTAATAGCTACGTATGTTGAAAAATGAAGATATTAGACTATTTTATGATTGCAAATGGTAAAGAATGTGATTAAAGGCTCTTTTCCTATTTCAAAAGTTTTAGTTTTCGAGGGTAATAGCTACGTATGTTGAAAAATGAAGATATTAGACTATTTTATGATTGCAAATGGTAAAGAAAGTGATTAAAGGCTCTTTTCCTATTTCAAAAGTTTTAGTTTTCGAGGGTAATAGCTACGTATGTTGAAAAAATGAAGATATTAGACTATTTTATTATTGCAAATGGTAAAGAATGTGATTAAAGGCTCTTTTCCTATGTCAAAAGTTTTAGTTTTCGAGGGTAATAGCTACGTATGTTGAAAAAATAAAGATATTAGACTATTTTATAATTGCAAATGGTAACGAATGTGATTAAAGGCTCTTTTCCTATGTCAAAAGTTTTAGTTTTCGAGGGTAATAGCTACGTATGTTGGAAAAATGAAGATATTAGACTATTTTATGATTGCACATGGTAAAGAAAGTGCTTAAAGGCTCTTTTCCTATTTCAAAAGTTTTAGTTTTCGAGGGTAATAGCTACCTATGTTGAAAAAATGAAGATATTAGACTATTTTATGATTGCACATGGTAAAGAATGTGATTAAAGGCTCTTTTCCTATTTCAAAAGTTTTAGTTTTCGAGGGTAATAGCTATGTATGTTGAAAAAATGAAGATATTAGACTATTTTATGATTGCAAATGGTAAATAATGTGATTAAAGGCTCTTTTCCTATGTCAAAAGTTTTAGTTTTCGAGGGTAATAGCTACGTATGTTGGAAAAATGAAGATATTTTCTATTTTATGATTGCACATGGTAAAGAAAGTGCTTAAAGGCTCTTTTCCTATTTCAAAAGTTTTAGTTTTCGAGGGTAATAGCTACGTATGTTGAAAAAATGAAGATATTAGACTATTTTATGATTGCAAATGGTAAAGAATGTGATTAAAGGCTCTTTTCCTATGTCAAAATTTTATTTTTCGAGGGTAATAGCTACGTATGTTGGAAAAATGAAGATATTAGACTATTTTATGATTGCACATGGTAAAGAAAGTGCTTAAAGGCTCTTTTCCTATTTCACAAGTTTTAGTTTTCGAGGGTAATAGCTACGTATGTTGAAAAAAATGAAGATCTTAGACTATTTTATGATTGCAAATGGTAAAGAATGTGATTAAAGGCTCTTTTCCTATTTCAAAAGTTTTAGTTTTCGAGGGTAATAGCTACGTATGTTGGAAAAATGAAGATATTAGACTATTTTATGATTGCACATGGTAAAGAATGTGATTAAAGGCTCTTTTCCTATGTCAAAAGTTTTAGTTTTCGAGGGTAATAGCTACGTATGTTGAAAAAATGAAGATATTAGACTATTTTATAATTGCAAATGGTAACGAATGTGATTTTAGGTAGGTAGGTAGGTAAGTTTTATTTTATCCACAATACAAACATAAATAAAAAAATGACAACACTAATAAATTGTTGCAGCAAAAAGAAAGTCCTAAGGACTTGTGCTGCAATTTCGTATTATGATTTACATCTTATAAATAAATATCTAAACATAACATCTCATGATTAACCACCTAGCCTATCTTATATATAAAAAATAACAACACATACACATGAACAAAATACAACAAAATAATCATATTAAATATCATTTACCGGTATTCAGTCCCCACCCCACATCAATAAACTGCAAAAAAAAAAAAGACATCAAAAACCTTCTGCCCTTCAAAACCTATTACTTAAATAAAACATTTTCAATTTATTTTTAAACCCATATAAAGTGACAGACTCCCTGATGCCAGCCGGCAAACTATTCCAAACAGAAGGCCCCAGATTCCGAACCACATATGATGATCGAACTGTTTTTCTTTGTTCATGGCTTAAAAGTTGTGAATTTCTTGTATCATAATTATGGTACTCCTGATTCATGGAAAAATAATCATGAAAATACTCAGGGCATATATGTTTCATGCTCTGGAACACAAAAATTGATGCCTGGTAGTCACGAATCTGACCAACATTTAAAACATTACACCGGGAAAAGCTAGCAGTAGTTTTGGATTCAACCTGCTCTTTTATGTCCGCAATCAATCGAATGCTTTTATTTTGCAAAATCTGGATCCTTTTATAATTAGAGAAGAAATTACTAGCCCAATGAACACAACCATAATCTATATAAGGATGAACAAGGGAAAAATAAATGATTTTTAAAATCTTGAACGGAAAAGTTTTTTTTACACGCCTCAAAATTCCTAGACCCCTAGCCATTTTAGCACCAATAACACTGCAATGCTTTTTCCAACTAATATTATTATCTAAATAAAACCCCAAATACCTAATTTCAAAAACTTGTTTAATGGGTAAATGTCAAAAAAAAATGTTATTATTGTCATTAAGTAACCTACCTGTTCTACTAAATATAATGTAATTTGTTTTAGATGCATTAACTGCTAGGGAACTACCTATTGTAAAACTGCGCAAACGTTCAAGTGCCAAATTAGCCTTATGTGCAACCTGCACCAAACAACTACCAATTACTGTTATCGCAGTGTCGTCCGCGAAAGAGGTCAGCGCTTCAACTCCAACATGTGAAGCCAACGAATTAACATAAATAAGATAAAGTAGAGGTCCCAGCACGGAACCTTGAGGCACTCCACACTTAACACCGAACTCTCTGCTTGATATATCTGATAAAGCAACTTTGATAGTCCGGCCATGCAAATACGATGAAAACCACTTTACACAAGTACTACCTAACCCAAGCCCACTTAGTCTACTAAGAAGAGTATTAAAATCAACAGTGTCAAAAGCCTTACGGAAATCTACAAAAACAGTTAAAGGAATCATATTATTTTCAAATGCATTATCAACAAAACTTAAAAGATGGTGTACTGCATGACTAGTGGAATGTTTACTTCTGAAACCAAACTGTCCATTATACAAAATTTTCTTCGAATCCAAAAAATCATACAATCGTTTATAAATAACTTTTTCATAAATTTTACTAAATAAAGGTAAAATGGAAATTGGTCGCCAATTACAGGGTTCTGAGGGGTCCCCACCTTTATGTAAAGGTATGATTTTAGATTGTTTCAGTTCCGACGGGAAATGCCCTTTAACCATTGAGAGATTAATTAAATGAACCAGTACCGGTAAAAGATACACCGACACATAATTAAAAGCCTTTAGGTTCAGTCCATCTACACCAGAAGAATTTGATTTAAGGCTACAAACAATTTTTTCAACTTCTTCTACATTACATGGTACAAATTCAAACCCATTCTGCATGCTTGAAGGATTTACCTTAATGTTGACGGCACAACTACCTCTAGACACGTCATTCTGTATAACACTACCAATTTTCGAAAAATAATCACCCATGTAATTTGCTATTTCCAATTTATCATGAATAATTCTATTACTAGTTTTTAAATTAGTTATACACATATCTTTTTTTTCACATCCTATCACTTCACGGACAATTCCCCAAGTATCTTTTATATTACCTTCCTTAATCTTCAAACGGTTTAAATAATACTCATTCTTTGCATTTCTTTTTGAATTATTTACATAATTTCTCAACTCTTTAAACTCATTTAAAATCATTTCAGATGGATTATCAAGATATTGACAATACAACTTATTTCTTTGTCTTATTAAACTCAAAATTTCATCATTTATCCACGGCTTTCTCGGTTTAGCTTTCTTGCAATTAATTTTATTCAATGGGCAATTTTTCTCAAACACAGGGTAAAGAATATCTGAAAAAAATGTTAAAAGCTTTTGAAGCATCATCCTTTTCATTGTAAACCACCTCCCAATCCAACGAACTAACTTCATTTTTAAATTTAGCCAGATTAACTTCTTTCATGTCACGCCGAAGAATCTTGTTTTTTCTTTTAATTTTACAATGTGATAACTTCTGCAACAAACAAAGAAGCGGTAAGTGGTCCGAACCAGAATGGATTAATACATCACACATGCTATCTTCCACCATAACTTCAGTGACGAAAACATTATCAATCAAAGTTGCAGAATGGTCTGTTAATCGGGATGGGATAGAATTTAATGGGAAAAGACCAAATGAAAGCATGACATTAAGGAAATCCAAATTTTTGGCTTGAAGATCTAATAAATCAAAATTAAAATCACCTATGATTACAATTTTATCAAAATTTCGATTTATTTCAGATATTAAAATTTCAATTTCCTCTAGGAAAAAATCCGGACTAGCACCAGGGGGTCTATACACCGATGAAATAAGAAGTGGATTATTATTACTTGTCACTATTTCAATAGCAAAAGTTTCAATCTTACCTTCAATCCATAAAGATAAATCTTCCCTTACTTTAAATTTTATATCATCCTTGATTATGAATGCTAAACCTCCCCTTCCCATCAATGACCGGTTCTTGGAAATAAGTGTGTAACCTGGAAAATTAAACAACGAAGCAGGACATTGTTCACTAATAAATGATTCACAAATACCTATCACTTGCACTTCACTGTTAAGTTTATTAATTATATCAACTACATCTTCATGTGAAGTAGTTAAATGACAATTCCAGTGGAGAATCTGGAATCCGGACAGCATAACGGGTGCACTCACATCATCTACTGCAACATATTTACTAAGCCTTGCAGGCTGTTTATCCGAAAATTCCGACCGGCTACCAACATCACTCGACAAAATATTATCCAACAAAAAGCGATTTTTTTCTAACTGAAGTAATCGTGAAAACATTCATAAATAATTTATCCTACTTCCTATTAAAGAACTATTACTACGAAAGAATGTAAATACTAAAGTACACATTTATAACTACTAAAACGAAAAAAACAAACAAAAAAACTCAGATTATATGTCGTCACAACTCCACAGTCGGCGTGTCCGAGCGTCATTTCCAGATCGAGCGAAAATACGGCCGTGATCGGACCATACGTTGTGGTTACCTAACCTATCACGAGCCAGTTGCAGAATTTCTCGTCGCTTCTTAGTTAAACTTTCAGACACAAATATACCAGATTTGGCCAGTTTGCTCTTAGCAGCAAATACCTTTCTAGCCACATCCTTAGACGAAAACTGGGCGAGTACCGGTGCAATCATATCAGGCCGCGTAGGATTCTCTGGAAGGGTAAATCTATACACTTTAGTTAGTTCCGAAACATAAACTTGTACGCCCATCTTGTCCGAGATAATATTATTAATACACGATTTTACATCAGCACCCGGAGCTTGTTTGACACCACTGAAAATAAGTGAATCCAGCCTATTTTCCTGCTCAATATCGTCAAGTCTACTTTCGATCTTTTTCACTCTCTCTTCGAGTATCATGAAGCTGTTTTTTAGTGATTTTAGTTGCTTTTCGATAAAATCAAATTTTGGCGAGTATTCCACCATCAAAGAATCATATACGTCAGATATCATTGATTCAGCCGAGTGCGGGAGTTGATTTTTTATGCGATCGGAAACTTTACGTGAGATTTCATCCCTGAGATTCGCTTTTACAGCTTCCAATTCTTGTTGAGTCTGAGTTAGTCTCATGTTCAGGTCAGAAGATTCGTTGCCTAAATCCGGGCTTGAATTTGACGGATGATTTTTCGAAAGATGTTCTGGTTGTTCAGTGCTGTTAGAAACAGTGCCCTTGCGCTTAGGACGGGACGACATCGTAAACTACTAATTAGTAACTCTAATTAACATGAGACAAAGACTTACACGCAAGGGGGGCTTTTTTACGACCCCCCAGCTTCAAATAGTGCCAGATATTATCCAATTAGGTTTGCAGCAGGCTAATCCAAATCAATTTCCTGCATCCGATATGACACGAACAAATTATAACACTGGTTAAACGAGTTTAGGTGTTTTCACTATGAATGGCGGATAGCAACTGAATTAAAGGCTCTTTTCCTATGTCAAAAGTTTTAGTTTTCGAGGGTAATAGCTAAGTATGTTGAAAAAATGAAGATATTAGACTATTTTATTATTGCAAATGGTAAAGAATGTGATTAAAGGCTCTTTTCCTATTTCAAAAGTTTTCGTTTTCGAGGGTAAAAGCTACGTATGTTGAAAAAATGAAGATATTAGACTATTTTATGATTGCACATGGTAAAGAATGTGATTAAAGCCTCTTTTCCTATGTCAAAAGTTTTAGTTTTCGAGGGTAATAGCTACGTATGTTGAAAAAATGAAGATATTAGACTATTTTATGATTGCAAATGGTAAAGAATGTGATTAAAGGCTCTTTTCCTATGTCAAAAGTTTTAGTTTTCGAGGGTAATAGATACGTATGTTGAAAAAATGAAGATATTAGACTATTTTATAATTGCAAATGGTAACGAATGTGATTAAAGGCTCATTTCCTATGTCAAAAGTTTTAGTTTTCGAGGGTAATAGCTACGCATGTTGAAAAAATGAAGATATTAGACTATTTTATAATTGCAAATGGTAACGAATGTGATTAAAGGCTCTTTTCCTATGTCAAAAGTTGTAGTTTTCGAGGGTAATAGCTACGTATGTTGGAAAAATGAAGATATTAGACTATTTTATGATTGCACATGGTAAAGAATGTGATTAAAGGCTCTTTTCCTATGTCAAACGTTTTAGTTTTCGAGGGTAATAGCTACGTATGTTGAAAAAATGAAGATATTAGACTATTTTATGATTGCAAATGGTAAAGAATGTGATTAAAGGCTCTTTTCCTATGTCAAAAGTTTTAGTTTTCGAGGGTAATAGCTACGTATGTTGAAAAAATGAAGATATTAGACTATTTTATAATTGCAAATGGTAACGAATGTGATTAAAGCCTCTTTTCCTATGTCAAAAGTTTTAGTTTTCGAGGGTAATAGCTACGTATGTTAAAAAAATGAAGATATTAGACTATTTTATGATTGCACACGGTAAAGAAAGTGCTTAAAGGCTCTTTTCCTATTTCAAAAGTTTTAGTTTTCGAGGGTAATAGCTACGTATGTTGAAAAAATGAAGATATTAGACTATTTTATGATTGCAAATGATAAAGAATGTGATTAAAGGCTCTTTTCCTATGTCAAAAGTTTTAGTTTTCGAGGGTAATAGCTACGTATGTTGAAAAAATGAAGATATTAGACAATTTTATAATTGCAAATGGTAACGAATGTGATTAAAGGCTCTTTTCCTATGGCAAAAGTTTTAGTTTTCGAGGGTATTAGCTACGTATGTTGAAAAAATGAAGATATTGGACTATTTTATGATTGCAAATGGTAAAGAATGTGATTAAAGGCTCTTTTCCTGTGTCAAAAGTTTTAGTTTTCGAGGGTAATAGCTACGTATGTTGAAAAAATGAAGATATTAGACTATTTTATAATTGCAAATGGTAACGAATGTGATTAAAGGCTCTTTTCCTATTACAAAAGTTTTCGTTTTCGAGGGTAATAGCTACGTATGTTGGAAAAATGAAGATATTAGACTATTTTATGATTGCACATGGTAAAGAATGTGATTAAAGGCTCTTTTTCTATGGCAAAAGTTTTAGTTTTCGAGGGTAATAGCTACGTATGTTGAAAAAATGAAGATATTAGACTATTTTATGATTGCAAATGGTAAAGAAAGTGCTTAAAGGCTCTTTTCCTATTTCAAAAGTTTTAGTTTTCGAGGGTAATAGCTACGTATGTTCAAAAAATGAAGATATTAGACTATTTTATGATTACCAATGGTAAAGAATGTGATTAAAGGCTCTTTTCCTATGTCAAAAGTTTTAGTTTTCGAGGGTAATAGCTACGTATGCTGAAAAAATGAAGATAATAGACTATTTTATGATTGCACATGGTAAAGAAAGTGCTTAAAGGCTCTTTTCCTATTTCAAAAGTTTTAGTTTTCGAGGGTAATAGCTACGTATGTTGAAAAAATGAAGATATTAGACTATTTTATGATTGCAAATGGTAAAGAATGTGATTGAAGGCTCATTTCCTATGTCAAAAGTTTTAGTTTTCGAGGGTAATAGCTACGTATGTTGGAAAAATGAAGATATTAGACTATTTTATGATTGCACATGGTAAAGAAAGTGCTTAAAGGCTCTTTTCCTATTTCAAAAGTTTTAGTTTTCGAGGGTAATAGCTACGTATGTTGAAAAAATGAAGATATTAGACTATTTTATGATTGCAAATGGTAAAGAATGTG
>NW_027065047.1:0-23409 GCF_032884065.1 Artemia franciscana
CAGACAGACAGACCGACAGAATTGGCGATTGCTATATGTCACTTGGTTAATGCCAAGTGCCATAAAAAATTTATTTTAAATGAGACGGATGGCTGGTTACGAGTCATCTATGCGTTTTTTTTTTGTTTTTTTCGCTTTTTTTACGTAAGTTTATCAAAATCAATCAATGGTCCAGAAATTTCAAGGGCCGTTCATAGGGCCTGATCCGGGGTTTTTGTTTAGTGCGGGTAAAAAATAAATAATAAATGCATCAGAATTTATTTAATCTTTGTTACGTTTTTACGTCTCACAAAAATTTCGGGGAAAGGGGGTCAAACCCCCTTATGCCCCCTCACTCCCTGGATACATCCTTGGTAATTTATAGGTGACAATTTCTAGCTCTGGGACCATTCTACAATAGTAAAAAATATGACAAAATAAGTTATTTCATATTCAGTTATTTTGTGCCACAAAATGACAATACAGTACAAAAAGGGGCAAAATTCAATTCGGCAACATCTTTTAGACTGTCATAATATTGTTTATGCATCAAAGACCCTTACTTGATACTACGAAAAATTACCACTAAGCATTATACAATTTATTAATCACGAACTTTGCCCACAGACTTATTTTGAGACCTATTTTAAGCGACAGTAGACTAAAAACGGAATTGCATCGGCTCACATCAGCCTCCGAGAGTGGGATTAAGTTTCACAAAGAAGTGAGACCTAAGGCTTCTTGCGAGGGTCCTTGGGATAAATCTAGGTCTAATTCAGCCCCTTCTCCTTCCCACCAATTATTTGGACTGAAAAGCACACTTGTTAAATGAACGTTGTTTCTTACGATCTAGCGATTTTCTTGGTGTTTTAAGTTGTCGACGTCTAATGACCTTGTTTTCTCATGCACTTCCATTCGCCTTGTATGAACTACTTTTTAAACATTATGTTTAGTTTCTTAATATGGCATCATAATACACCAGTGGCCTAACTACGACTAAGTTATTAAATCAATGTAGTTATTAAGTCATACATCTATATCTATTAAATATATAAATATATATTAATTACAGCCTAATATTTAATATATATATTTAAAATAATTTTATAAATTTTAAAATAATTATATATATACTAGCTGTTGGGGTGGCGCTTCGCGCCACCCCAACACCTAGTTGGTGGGGCGCTTCGCGCCCCCCCAAGCCCCCCGCGCGCGTAAGTCGTTACGCGCCATATTAGTTACGCGCCATTGTAGTTGTGTCCCTGTGTCCCACCTGTGAATATAGATAGATTTATATATGTGTTTCAAACTACGTAAAAATTGCGAATATACAACATTCTTGGCTTTCCCATTGTCTGTCCATATACAAAGCCGTATGTACTAATAATGACGTCATATGCAAACGCTCTTTTTACAAACAAACAAACATGCATACACACAACTCGTTTTTATATAGATAGATAAATAGATAGATACAATACAAATTAACTACGTAAAACTTTTGAATATACAACAGTCTTCTCTGTCCCATTGTCTGTGCGTATAAATAGATTGTCAGGTTTACCGACCCTCAAAGATGCAACATACAATTGTACATTGGTAAAGCAATCTGTATTAAGATCTATACCGCATTTTTCTAGTGATTGCCCTTGAGCTTTGTTGATGGTGGTTGCAAATGCTAATCGAATTGGGAATTGCAATCTTTTAAATTGAAAAAGCAGATCCGTTGGAATCATGGGAATGCGAGGAATAAGAACAGCCTCACCCTCATAAGGCCCTGTCAAGATTGTGGCATCTATTAGGTTTTCCATTGTTTTTTTTTTACGGCAAGTCGCGTGCCATTGCAAAGCTTTGGTGGGTTGATATTTCTTAAAAGTATTATTGGTACGCCTATTTTTAGTTGTAGCAGGTGTGGTGGACACCCTGAAGGATCTATGGAATTTAAAAATTCAGATGGATAATTAACCGCTTCATTTGGTTCCGAAATACAAATTAACTGCGCAAAACTTGCGAATATACAACATTCTTCGCTGTCCAATTCTCGCTGCATATAAATAGATTGTCAGGTTTACCGACCCTCGAACATGCAACGTACAATTGTCCATGGGAAAAACAATCAGTATTAAGATCAATACCACATTTTTCTAATGATTGACCTTGAGCTTTGTTAATGGTGATTGCAAATGCTAATCGAATTGGGAATTGCAATCTTTTAAATTGAAAAGGCAGATCTGTTGGAATCATGGGAATGCGAGGAATAAGAACAGCCTCACCCTCAAAAGGCCCTGTCAGGATTGTGGCCTCTATTAGGTTTTCCATTGTTTTTTTTACGGCAAGTCGAGTGCCATTGCAAAGCTTTGGTGGGTTTATATTTCTTAAAAGTATTATTGGTACGCCTATTTTTAGTTGTAGCACGTGTGGTGGAAACCCTGAAAGATCTATGGAATTTAAAAATTCAGATGGATAATTAACCGCTTCATTTGGTTCCAAAACTGTGTCGACTGACTTGTAAAGGACTGCCTGGTCTTGAATCTTGGTCAAAACAATATTGTTGATTTCGTGGACGTCTATATTTTTGGGTGCGAGAATCGCTCTTTCACTTAGCCATTTATTATTTTTATAATTTTTTAGAATATTCGGAAATACTTTTTCAATCAATTCTTTTTTGGACGTCACTAAATTACAGAAATCAGCAGGTAGTTGTATACGTCCTGAAATTGAGTCTACTGGGAGCTTTCCGTTTCCCATTGCCAGCAATTGATCTGAAAATGTTTGACCAGAGTCATCGTTTTGCAATCGGACACGCATATTTGTAGTTAATTTTAATGTTTTTACGTGTGCCCATAAATTAGAATTTTTCAGGCAAGCATTCATTTCGTCTGCAGGAGTTGATCTAGGTATTATAGGTAATGTTTGCCTGAAATCTCCCGCAAGCAATATTAAGGTGCTGCCAAAGGGTTTCGACTTCCCTCGCAAATCTTTCAAGCATTGATCCAGAGCCTCGAGCGATTTTTTGTGTGCCATTGTGCACTCATCCCAAATAATAAGTTTGCATTGCTGCAATACTTTACCCATCCCAGATGATTTGGAAATATTGCACGTGGGAGTTTCTGTAGAATGCAAGTTCAGAGGCAATTTCAAAGCGGAATGAGCAGTTCTTCCACCAGGCAGCAATGTTGCGGCTATTCCGGACGACGCAATTGCCAACGCTATATCATTTTTAGATCGAATTGATGCCAGAATCAGTTTTATCACAAACGTTTTACCAGTACCTCCTGGCGCATCCAAAAAGAAAATTTCTCCAACGTTGTTATCGACACAATGCATTATCGTATCATAAATGTCTTTTTGTTCCGACGTTAACTTGGAAATGTTATTTTGTACATACGACAATAGATCACTCGTACTGTAACTTTGTTCACGATCCAATTCTACACATTTCGAAACAGCAGCGATACGGTTAGGTGAAGGCATTCCCAAACCCTGAAGAGGTTTGTTTGCCATACTTATGCAAAAATCTTCTATAACAACTAAAGTGTAGTTATAAATTTCTGGTGTAAAATCAAAAGTCATGTCTGACGTCTCTAACTGTTTTCGATGAAGTATATCTTCGGACATTTTTGACTTATATTTTTCCCATAAATCTGTAGGAGCTGATGGAGAGCAAGTTGTTAAAATGATGCCAAACAATGCACGAATTTGACTTGGGGTTGACGTTTCGCACGCGTCATTGATGCAGTTATCCCAGTGTTGGTCATTCTCCAATAAATTCAGAGCTTGGCATGCACTACGGTAAGTGTCATGTATAGTACCATTTACAGTCCTCAAATACTCAAAGGATGTCGGACCGGGTACATTCACCAAAAGCAGGCGTAGAAAGAAGCATTCATGTTGATTGGGGTGAACGGTGTAGAGTCTTCCTATCGTGGTATCTTTGAAGATGGTAGGTTGGCCGTCGACTGACTTACCCTGTTTTCGACGTTCAAATACTTTATTTTTAGTATTCCACGTGTAATACGAAGGCACTTCAGTATACAGCAGATTTTTTGCAAAAGAATCATTTTTGCAAAGCGAAAAAAAAGCTGTTAATGTTGTATCCGGTGGATTCAGGACTCTTTGTTGCACGTTGGTTTCCGTGAAATAAACACGTTGACCATTCTGTAAATGTACCGCTAAGTGAACAACAGCTGGACTACGTTCATGTATCGGAAATGAAAGAATTCGCCAAACAGCTTCATTACTGCTTATGTATCTTCCAGCCTGATATTCTACGATTTCATCGAAATCTTTGATTTCGGACTGCAAGCCAAAAACTGCCATGTCACTGCCTTTGTTGACGTATTTACATATGTATTTGATTGCCTT
This sequence comes from Artemia franciscana, assembly GCF_032884065.1. Classification (NCBI taxonomy): domain Eukaryota; kingdom Metazoa; phylum Arthropoda; class Branchiopoda; order Anostraca; family Artemiidae; genus Artemia; species Artemia franciscana. The sequence goes on from NW_027065047.1 coordinate 4,345, forward strand.
TACGGAGTTACAGTATTCAACGTTTATGTGTGCATTAAATGTTTTTGATAATAAAGGGGAATATGGAACAACCCACTGGTTATCTACTTCGATGGTGGTACCGTTACGCTTCTTTATTATTGCTGTTTTACCGCCATCTTCAGTAGATCTTCTTCTATATTGTGGGTAACCATCATTGCCAGTAATTGTTTTGGGTACTAAAAGTCGAGGATATTGCTTTGTGCACCTTCCTTTGGCCATGCATGGTGAATTTTCGTTCAGTGCACCGCAAGGTCCATGTATCATATTTTTTACAATAATATCATGTAACCCCTTATCGACATTTTTATCAGGTATTTCAGCGGAACTCACATCATCAATTTCGTTTGAAGTAATTTTTTTATGTAGCCAGATTAGTATATGTGCGTGTGGCAAACCTCGTTTTTGCCATTCCACTGAGTACATCCAGCATCGCACTGACCCAAACACTTCATGTTTTACAAGGTAGTTTATCAGTGATTTCAACTTTTGCCGGAAGACACGTGCCGTAATGTCATGCCTATGAACCGCCGATTGTCCTTGAAGTAAAAGCTGCAGTATCTCGTCCCAAGATTGATTACATGTAAATGTAATAAATAAATCTGGACGACCATAGAGACGAACATACGCAATAGCATCTTGAGCATATTCATGCATATGACGGGGACTGACAGCATATGACGAAGGTAAAATTGTTAATCTTCCAACGTTTGTGGTATTACCGTCATTTATAACTGCATCTCGCAAATGAATGTATTGTTCAGAGCGGAGCTTGGTCTGATTCAGGCGGATATATAGCAAACGTTCTGATTCAATTTTAGCATACATATCAACGATAAATTGGTGAAACAATTCACGGCATTTTAAAATATAATTTTCTTCATCCTGCCGAATCATTAGTCTATAGGAATAATAATGCATTGCACTGCATTTCTTATTCATTTCTTTGTTAGTGGCTGGATTCATCAATTTAATATTAAAGTGATAGCCGTCGGCTCCATCCCAAAAAATGATAGGATATTGTAGGGCATCGTAGCATCGATGAGTTTCAGCAATTCTTAACAACTGAGCGTTTCGCTTATGTAGAATAATATCTCGAGGTAAAAACTGATCACCGACCATAACGATTGCCACTTCGTCGATAGTCGGAGCATTGTATCTACGCACATGTTGGCCAGGAGGCATTTTGTCAGCGGAAATAACAATTTTATGAGTATCAGTAGGCATCAAATCGATGGCTGTTTTGAACAGACGCACTAACTTATTATTTTCGTGGAAAAGATGTTGCAATTGGGAAACGATTGTCCTTTCAACGTTGGGAGAAATTTCGCAACGTGCATTCAATTCAGAATTTCTATCACTGATGAAGTACAATTGTAAAAATTTATGATTCTCGCCTGAGAATGGTAGAAGGGACCCTGCTTTATGATAAATTTGCCCTTTTACTTTGAAAGTAGACATAAATTGATCTGGATTTTCGATTTGGGCTCCAAACGACGTCATTTGGAAACATGAGTTGTATTGTCTGATTTTTGACAAAAAACGCTTAGATTCTGACGTAGTTCCAGTAAGGAAAGTCTTCAATGGCTCTGGTGGTGCAGCCAATAGAGGAAGTTTAACTTTTCCTGAGGCGCAACACATTCCCATTGTTTCACCATTGAATTTCAAGGCCTTGCAATAGGGACAAATTTTAGACATTGTCCCGATTTGAACACATCTACTCAAGCTATAATCATCGACTGGGTTGTACCTGAATGCCAGGCGATAACTTTCAGATTGCTCTGATTCCTCGGCACGCTTTCTTTTCTTACTTTCTCTATCAGCAGCAAGCCTGTTTCCCTGCTGGTCTTTTGATTCCTCGGCACGCCTTCTTTTTTCACTTTCTCTTTTAGCAGCAAGTCTGCTTCTGCGTTGCTCTAGTAGTTCCTCGGCACGCCTTCTTTTTTCACTTTCTCTTTTAGCAGCAAGTCTGCTTCTGCGTTGCTCTGGTAGTTCCTTGGCATGCTTTCTGTTCTTTCTTTCTCTATCAGCCTCAAGCCTGTTTCCCTGCTGGTCTTTTGATTCCTCGGCACGCCTTCTTTTTTCACTTTCTCTTTTAGCAGCAAGTCTGTTTTCGCGTTGCTCTGGTAGTTCCTCGGCACGCTTTCTTTTCTGACTTTCTCTATCAGCAGCAAGTTTTTTGGCATAGACTCTTTGAGCATCTTCATCAGTCATTATAAACTTAAACATTAATAGAATTCTACGCGAACATACGTCTTATATAACTTGAATGACGTCACGCCTTCAAAGCAAAAATGATGGCAACTAATTTCATGCCGTCAGCCGAAACATGACGGCGAACATATGTCTTATATAACTTGAATGACGTCACCTTCAAAGCAAAAATGATGGCAACTAATTTCATGACGTCAGCCGAAACATGACGTCACCTGATCCACAGATCCACACACAGACAACTTATTCTTATATATATAGATATATATATATATATATATATATATATATATATATATATATATATATATATATATATATATGTATATATATATATATATCATGAAAAGAGAAATCACCAATGCTACAGCACAAACACAAAAAAAAAAAAAAAAAAAAAAAAAAAAAAAAAAAAAAAAAAAAAAAAAAGACAGAAGGAGAAAAAGAAGACTGTTTTCCTAAATTAGTGATTAATATAGACCAGCACTTGAATGAGGCCTTAACCCTACTCATCCATACAATCACATAGGTCAAACAGTATAGCCACACACAATCTACCATAAAGAATAATCCATGGACAGGCAGTCATGTCGTCAATAAGTATAAGTCGTCATTTACCGAACAATAGAAAAAATAATAATATAGACAAATAATTCAGAGGCCACACCCAACATAAGGGCTCATCAGGAGAATACACTGGCCTATATAGGGTTTCGCCACTCTAAATTCTCTACCCAGCACAGTGTTGTGGCTACCACAGAATATCCATGGCATCCCCGCGTCAGGTATCACCCCCAAAATACATGCCTATGAAAAAAAAAAACCAGCAAATGTAAAACAACCAAGTAAAACCAAAACAAGCTTATCTTGTCAATATATCCCTCATTTTAGCAACAATAGGTAAACTAAATATTATAAATTTTACTAAATCACAAATATTAACACATTGCAAAAAACCTGAATGAACTAAAAAATTATAGAATTCATCTTTACCATGTGACTAATTTTTTAAAAGAATCCGCTCAATTAGAAACACAATTCAAAATAAATGGCGCTGTGACAACATTTCTCGAACCTCCAAAATTAGTTAAAAATTTCTTTAAGTATTTCTAGATAATTCTTTTGATATTTATTTAAAAGTTCGTTATAATGAAAACTAAATTTTTTAAATTGCCAAGTTAATTTATTTGCAGAAAAACCTCTTGATATCAATTTTCGGCTTAAGATTTTACATCTATTTTTAAAATCAATATAATTACTACAAATCCTTGCATAACGAAGTAACTGTGAGAAAAACGCTGAATATGTGATATTTGAGTGTATATTACTTTCAGAGAATGGGAAACTAATCACTTCAAAATCAAAATCATCCGTTTTATTATACATTTTAAAACTTAATTTATTATTATCACAAATATTAATATTTAAATCTAAGAAATGATCTTCATGACCAGCGCCATGACTAGGCTCAAGAATAAGCTCTGATGGATATATATTTTTAGAAATATCAATGAAATCCTTACAATTTAAGACCAAAATATCATCTAAATATCTTTTATTATTTGACAAAGCATGTTTTAAATTAATTGGATTGTTCTTATCCATCATATATTTATATTCTAGTTGACTTAAAAACAAGTCAGCTATAAATGGGCTGGCATTTCCCCCATGGGAATTCCCATAATTTGCTTGTACAAATCACCCCCAAATCTTATATAAGTATTGTATAAAACAAATTCCAATAACTCAAAAATCATATCCAAGCTGTAACATCTCAAGTTAACTGTAGTATTAAAGCAGTTTGTCTATATGGCTTTTTTATTATAACTGTCTATTTTTAAGAACCTTTTAATATATATATATATAAATAAATCTATTAAATATATATTAAAAATCATCAGAATCATGTATATGTAGTTAGTAACGACTAGTTCGTTACATACATGTTGATGATCCTGTATGCTGCTGTCAAGTATTGTATGTACTGGAAGGTGCAAGTCACGATTGCTTAGAGGGTTGCTACCTCCTTTGATCTGGATAAGTGTAGGGTCATGGAGCAAAGGCCAGTAATTATCTAATATCCAAGAATAGCGAGGCGTCATAAAGTAACAGAAGGTTCCATAAATATATCCCTGTGAGGGAATCTCCTCCCAGTTACGGAAATCCCAAAAAGAGATTAGTATAGACTAATATTATTTTGGCACATTGTCAAATCGTTGGATGGATCACGAGAGTTGAAAGTAATTTGACTAGAAAAGATACAAAAAAAAAGAGAATCCAGTTTTCACTCTTAGCAAATGCAATGTCAGGGGCATTTGAAGCAATAACTGAAAAAGAAAAGTTTGAGATAAAGCAGATTGTAAATCCGGGTTTTTGCTCCAATGAAGAAATGTCTTGGCCATCAGCTTTCATACCTTTTTTAGAAATGGCTAAAAATAAGCCAAAAATAGGGTAGTAAATTTTTTTAAGCTCTGTTTTCATTTGTTTGCTTGGTAAAAGAATTGACCCAATATGATGTATTTAACCCTTTTTAGAAAAATACTACCCTATGCAGAAGATGGAAAGAAACCGGTACGGACAAACGATATCCTGTCATTCAATGGGACATAAAACCTTACATTCTATATTGCCATGCTAGCTAGTTCTATGGCCCTCTGAGCTTAATGTACGTTTGACCTAATCAATCATCATAATTCAATACAATAATTATGCTATTTTTTTACAAGCAATATTGCTTGAATATTTCGAGCAAATTGAATTCAAACAAAATTGCTTGAATATTTCAAGCAAATTAAGTTCAAGCAAAAAATTTTAAGAAGAGGGGGATGATCGCTCAATTTTGAGGGGTGAGATGATAAAATTTTGAAGAAATTTATTGTTTCTAGCAGTTTTGACTATAAAAGGCTAATCATCAGACAAAAAAAATTACAATTTTGGTTGGTTATTTTTTTTTCTAGGACATGCATTTGCTTCTTATGGATATGGAGAAAGGTTTTGGGTTGATATTAGCATATATTCATTGAAATTGGCTTCTAAAAAAATACCAATGCTCAACAATTATCGCTATTTGTTGATGCTATCTTTTTATCGACAACTTTCTTATAAAGGTATACAGTTTAAAATCAATCAGTTAAAAAATTTAAACTTTTAAAAACTTGCATCCCCAAAATTCTCAAGATTATTCAGTAATCCTCCTATGTTACTTTTTAATTTACCCCCACCAAACAAAAACTTCTCTATACGCACAGGAGCCCCTCCATACATAAAACTTAATATTCAGATAAATTAAGAAGACATTTATTGTTTTTGACAGTTTTGACTATAAAACCCCACTCATCAGACAAAAAAATTACAATTTTGGTTGGTTATTTCTTTATATGACATGTATTTGCTTCTTATGAGTATGGAAAAAGGTTTTGCGTTAATATTATCATACATTCATTGAAATTGACTTCTAAAAAAAATACCAATGCTCAACAATTTTCGCAATTTATTGATGCTACCTTTGAATTGAAAACTTCCTTGTAAAGGTATACAGTTAAAAATTTTAACTTTAAAAAACTTTCATCCCCACAATTCTTAAGATTATTCCGTAATCATCCTATGTTACTTTTTTAATTTGCCCCCCTCCCAAAAAAAACTATTTTATACGCATAGAACTCCCTCCATATATAAAACTTAAGATGTTCAGATAAATTTTGAAAACATTTATTGTCTCTAACAGTTTTGACTATCTAAGGCCAATCATCAGACAAAAAAAAAATTGCAAATTTTGTTTGGTTGTTACTTTATAAGACATGCGTTTTGCTCCTTATGAGTACGGAGAAAGGTTCTCCGTTAATTTTCAAATATATTCATTGAAATTGGCTGAAAAAAAATACCAATACTGGACAATTTTTGCCATTTATTGATGCTACCTTTTTATTGCGAACTTTCTTATAAAGGTATACAGTTAAAAATCAATCCGTTGAAACGTCTAAACTTTAAAAAAATATTTATCCGATTTAACTACCCAAATTTGGGTAGGAGGGCAAATGGACCCCCCACACCAGATATTCTTGAACGAACGGTTGAAAGGCAATATACATATTAACCTGTGATTAATAAGTGCTCTGCATAAATCAATGAACTATTAATATAAGCTTTCCAAGTTAGAAAACTTCCTTAATAGAAATCATAAGACACAATTAGAACTACAGAAACAGATGTATGACTATCTTTAAATCAATAAGGAAATGAACCAATCTAGAGGTAAAACGTCAATAACTTCTAGAAGAGAATTAAAAAAAATATGTTTTCCGAATATTCAGTAACCTGAAGATTAATAATAGTACATGCATTTGCAATATTCCGAAAAATTATAGCAAATTTCGTGCTACTTGGAGGCAGGCCTGAACTCAAAAATGGGAGCGGAGAGGGGGGTTACCAAGAAATTTGGGGATGTGATTGAAATCATTCACGTAAGACATAATGGTAATTTTGTATTATACAAAACACAGTCGAGAAAATTGCTGAATGTAAGATCGGAGAAAGCCGGTTTCATAGCCACAAAGACATATGACGGGTGACAGAATGTATTGGTCTTGTATGATTTCGGCTATATATTTGCAAAATAGGTGGCCTTTAGCAAGAAGAAGCCTTTAAACCAGCCTTTTTACTCTAAAACTCGGAACTACGCTTCAATTATTCAATCAGACTCTATTACATTAGGAACTACTTTAATTATCACCCGAAATATGTGTGACAATAAAATATAAAAGCAAATAAATAATGTTTATCTGCAAATAAATCAAATGTCTACAACCATGTGCACTCCTTCTTATGAAAACTAAAACCTTAGTTTCTTACATCATCATATATTTTTAGCAAAATCAGATGTATTTTAACCGTATGCTTTCTTATTTCTGAAATTTAAAACCTATGTTTGTTAAATGCTTAGATATTTTTAATTAGAAATGATATATTTTAACTGTGTGCGTTCTTTTTATTAAAACTAAAGCCCAAGTTTCGTAAATGATCAAATCAAATGTATTTTGAACGTGCGTGTTCTTACTTCTCAAAAAAATACAAATTTCTGATATGATCAAATATTATTCCTATAACAAAATTTATTTTAACCGAAAGCATTTCTTTTCATGAAAACTAAACCCCAATTTTATTAAATAATCAAATATTATCTATGAAAATCAATTTTTTTTTATCCGTCTGTGCTCTCATGTCTGAAAACTTAAACGCAAGCTACTTACATTCTCAAGCTTTTTTTTAATAAAATAAGATGTATTTTAACCGTGACCATTCTTTTTACGAAAACTGAAACCAAAGTTTCTTAAGTAGTCAAATTTTATTAAAAAATTCAGATGTTTTTTAACGTCTGCACATAGTTAAGAACTTGTCAATGAAATTTTCAAAAGCTAGAGATACATCAACAACTATTTTTTCCAGCGTTTTTTATTTCTGGGAAATTTTTGGGTACTATTCCAAAAACTCATTATTTCCATAGATTCCATGGTTTTTTTTCCAAGAATTAATTGAGCTGGTTCGAATCATTCCAATGACATCCCTATCACGTTGACTCGCTTGCTAATTATTCTGTTGATGAAATAACAATGAATCGTTGCAGAGCTCTGGCCATCTGGAGAGCATAATTATCATTAATTAAACGATGATTGAATTATCAACAAGTTTAGCTAAAGAACCTACGATAAAGATTCTTATATGTCAAAAAGTTCAAGTTCTGTTGAGAATTCTTCCAAAGGAGAGAAAAAAGTAACACTTTTGTTCTAAATTTTCCAAAGAGAAAGGTTCAATTTTTGTTCTGCATTTATGTTCTGCAAATATAAATTATTTTGAAGGTAACAGTTTTTTTTGGAATGAGAAAATGAAAGTGTATATGTATGCTGGTCACTATGTTTTTTCTTCGTTAGAGGTGAACAGATTTTTTTTGTCTTAGTTTGTTTGTAATCAGCAGTGTGAGAGTCAACTTGAAATAAACAAATTGGAAAAAAAAATCCTAAAATCTTGTGAGGTCTTGCTACTTTAAGTTCTTTCAAAGCTAAAGACCCTTTAGCTTGCAATAATGCCCAACTGTTTCTATCTATTCCACAATAGTCATAGATGACATTCTAACTGGTTAGGTTAGGTTAAATTTAATACTTATTAATTTAATATTATTAAATTTAATACTTTATTTAATACTTATATATTAGGTTTGCCTAGGTTAGGTTAGCGTGGCCCGCCACGCTAACCTAACCTACACAAACATAACTTAAAAGTACTTAACTGCAGTAGTTAAAAGTAGCGAATGTCATGATAGCATATAAATCAGCTTTAAAAAGTATTTCACTGTAAGATAGCATGGGTGAAACCATAGCGCTCTCTCAGCTAGAATTTGTATCCACTAGCTGTCAGATTAACATTGAAGTTTGAAATCCTGATGGGTCATATTGATAAGAGTTAGCAGCGCAAAGAGCTAACTTAGAAGAAAGCTAAGTTCAAGATTGTTTCTTCAACAATCAATCCTGAAAGTAAATTTTTATATTTTGTTCTACTAAAAATTGGATTTTTGTATAAAAATGTATCTTCCTAAAAGGAGGAATTATAATTAAGACTTATAAATATATTAGCTCATGAGTTTCAGTAACTATAAAGGGTTTATAAATACAACATGATAATAGAAAATCTATGATGGCCCATTCTCTCCAGTTGGCATATGTTTAAAAAATCGAAAGTACTCACATCTGAAGTAGAAGGCATTTCTTAAATTCGTTTACTCATTTTATATCAAGTTCAAATTCAATATTGGTAATAATCTTCCATACTCAAGGCCCTTTTATATAAGAAATCGTGTCAATAGAACGTGTTTTTCAACTCTTAAATATTATGACCTGAGTAAGCAAGTCTTGTCCCTGTTGGAATACAGGCAATATGTACCGCCTGTAATATGTACATGAGGCATATCGTCTGCAATATCCAAATGAGGTTTACCGTGTGTAATATTTAAATGAGTGGTTGTATTCATAGGACAGATTTTTAACCCCAGGTGTTCCTTTTGGTGTATAGGCCAATTTTATGCTAATGGACTCCAGAATCCCACTACTACTGGGCCCTAGCTACAATTTTTTTAGGTACCGTACATAATGTTTTATAATGGATCATTAGATAAAAACAATTTGAAAAACTAGAATTATTAAATCACGTCTGAACCGTATAGTTTTTGCCAATGACAGGCAAGCACATCCATCAAATTAAAAGACAATAATATAAAATTGTTATTCGATTTCTTTGTTTGAATTTGTCTTATTAAATTTTGTAGTACTAACAATTTTCGTGTCTGTATTATTTTCTGAAATGAAGAATAGACAAAATATGATCAAAATTTTTCAAAGCAGCCCTGGTAATTTAAAGAAAAAAAAACACTTTATGCATTACACTTTCGACATTTTGACAGTACATGATATGAACATGAATGATTTGAACGATGGCGCTAGCAATAATACTACCACCTATAGATTTAATAATCATATATTGACCCTCAAAGTGAGTCCATAGCTCCCCACGGTACCAGTTATAAACTTAATGACCAAACATTACTACATATATTGTCTCTATTTACATTTCAGGTATTATAATGTTTTGAAGAGCCTTAGAAGCTTACCGAGTTACTATTGGCGTCCATTCGTACTTCTTCTTCCCCGAAAACATCGACCAGCAGATTCTTGATCCATGCTGGGAAATCATCATTGGGAGCATCAAAAAAGAATAAAAAATTCTTTGCTCTCTTGGTGCAATAATGACTTAAAGTTGTGACGAGAATATTAATTAAGACTCCTCAACCCACTACAGAACTAACAGGCCAAAGTCCTTTATTATGCTGAAAGGGAATATTAATCTAAGGATCCTCAACGTCCGTCTTAGAGGAAACAGTAAAAGGCATTTAAACACTAGAAAGCGCTATTTTTAGAAGCATGAAGATCATAGTTGTTAACCTGATAAGAATGTCATAATAATTAGCTATTTCCCTGGGGTTTCCCCTCAAAACAATACTGAGGGCCCCTAATATTTCCTCTCATTATTAAGTTGAAAAAAAAGTAATCCATTATTAATCTTGGAATTAGGATCATCAAATATCCTTCTTAGAACGCTTTTAAACATGAGAAGCAGGATCTTAAGGAAACGCCTGATTTTCAAAACACCACTAATAGCTAAAAGCATGACGAAAAGTCTATTTCCTTTAGGATCGAGGGTATTCTCAAAAATGTTGAGCTGGGGCCCCCTTTATTAGCCCAAAGGGAATGGGGGATATAATCAATATTCTTAATAGTCCCCAGAAAAATTTATTTTTTAGCGAAAAGCCCTTCAAAAAAGGATTATTTTTAGGATGGGGCAATAACACTAACTCCCACCCCTTCTTCTCTCTGCATCTTCTCTTTGCAGAGCGGTTACATCGTGGACCTTTGCCTTTTTAGAGGAGTTGGATATTGCTCCGAATTTCTCAAAAAAAGAAACTAAGTTTAGTTTTTCATGTAGCGAGAAACTACATCTTATTTTTCAGACGTCCCCACTTAAATTTAACTCACCACCTATCCCACCCCCACATATCTTGACGATAGGGGATTCCCCAAAAATACAGCAATGCTATGGGACTATCAATGGTAAAATATGAGTAAAGCCCTTTCCACTATGAGGAATTCAAACTTTCTTATCCTTAGTAAGGCAGAAAAATTTGAAGTAGCGAATATCCCAGTCCGTAAACTTGTGTTTTATTCTTGCTGTAATAAAGTAAAGGAAAGACATTCTTTACGCATATTCCACAATTGAGCTTCTAGTTTCCCATATACTCATGCCCTCAAGCACATTATTGAGAATCTTATCATATTTTTTTTTTCAAATAACCTGAGGTTAATATCAACCTATGCCACTTAAATTCAACTCATTGCATCCTACTCCTTTTATATTGACGTTAGAAACCACAACTTTTACGTCCTGTGACTATAAAAGAAACTTTTTCAAAGAAAAGTAATGATTTCGACTGAACAAAAGTAGAATCAAATAATCTAGTTAAGTGAAGGTGAGGTATGTAGTGAATATAGGGGGAAATGTGGTATTTAACAGAAGACTTTGAATTAATTAATACCAATGATCGTGTGTATTTTTATTCTGCGCTTAATTTTTTTAATTTTATTCGCTCTGTAATATAGTAAAGGAGAATATGCGCCCCTTTTTTCACGATTAAGTAGCAATAATAGGTTATGTTCACCCCTTAAAATGGAAGTAGTTAGAAATTTATATCGCCCTCCTTAAAAATCGTAAATCAGGTTTAGCCATAACACGCCAATTTGCGATTCACAAGTAATATTATAGTGTTCAAACTTTCTGGCTGGTAAGAGCCCCTTTCATGTAATTATCAGAAGTGCAGCTAAATGGCAGAAAATACGCCTTTATACGATGAAAGCTGTCATAAACGGTTCAAACCGGCCTATGTCTTTGTTACCAGGCTGCTTGAAAGCGGTTTAATAGCGTTTTAATGACTTTTGCAAGAAAAAGAGGTTATTCCATCATTGGGAGAATCATGCAATCGAAGAAGGGAGGCTTTTTTTTAGATGTTTATCTAATATGAAGAATTATAGTGTGTTCAGTTTCGCAATGTACTCCTTATTGGTGCGGGAGGCTTATAGGAATAGAGACTTACCAAATGATATCTTAGAGACTTGTCTGTTTTGTAAAAGCTGACACGTCATGTTCAAAACCTTATGTATGACTGATGAAATTTCCATTCTAATGCTTGTTTTATACTCCCTCCCAGGGCAGATGGAATCACTCCACTATTCCATGAAATCAATGTTCTTTATCACGGTTCTCCACATAGAAAATAACAGCAAATTTTCTAGCATGAAATAGCGGTGAAGCATGACAATAATGGGAGGACGTAAGGAGTATGCCCTTATTTGAAGGAGGAGCCTGAAGGTTTTTAAAATGAAATCTAGATTTGGTGGGGGGGCTGAAGGTTTTTAGACAACCAAGGAAATTCTGGAGTAACGTAAACCCTGAGTGTTTTTTCAAGACTCTTTATTACGTAATAACCACGGTAATCCTGGAGTAAGGGAGCTCTGGCCCTCGTAGCTTTATTAAAAATAAACTATTAGGTAATTACCACATGAGTCTTTTAGAAAACGTTCCCCATGACGTAACAAACACCTGCATCTCTTAGAAAACGTTTCCTGTGATGTAGGTGTACTATATACATACACTATATTACTGCTTCAGACCCAGATGTGCGTAATAATTTCTTTAGGGACTAGTAGCTGCAATTGCACGCCTGCTATCTGCCTGGTTGAAAGCAAAGAGGCATCACTACTAATATCTAAAATCCACATTATCATCGTTTTATTCTTTAGTCTGAAGTCTTATGGTAGTAAATCAGTAATTTCAGTTGAATTAAGAAATTCTATCGTGGATTCAATTCCTCCTTCCTATTTATCCTTTACAGATGCTGAAATCACGCGATCCTTGTTCAATTCTAAATTCTGAAATAACTAAATTATACAAGAGCATAATTACTGTATTATCCCAAAGTTTTGTTTGCAATTCAATGTAACATTTTGCTATTTCTTCGTTCATCCCTTTTTCTCTAGCTGTTTAGAGTAATTTGACATCTTTTGCAATTATGCTCAGAGGATTTTAGTAGATGGGAGCTCGAAACCTTTACAAAATAGATATCCAATGTGTCGAATTCGACTGTATAATTGTCATCAAGATAACTTTACTTCTTGAGATTATCTTTCCCTTTTTTGAAAGTCAGCGAAATATTTTCTCAAGCTTGTATCTTTAGGTGAGTTGCTTTAAGCTTTATGAATCTTTTGGTATCGGAATTAAAATGTAAGGCCAATTGTAAATGTTGTTATCAAAACTTCCTTTTTTAAGACTTCGGCTACTATTAGTACGCGTCGCTCCTACCTTGCCCGTTACCTGTTACCTTGAACTGTTTGATTGATGCCTTCAACCCTCTATATTATGTAAAATGGAAAATAACTGGTTAGCTAATAATAATCTACTGTTCAGAATCAATTTTACATTCTACGGAGCTTATGCAAGCCAGATACGTATGCGAATTTTCTTTGGCGGTGAGTGGTATTAATTTTCTTTTTGGTTGGGGGCAATAATAAAAAAAAATTCATTCGATAATCTAAGTAAAAATTACCCAGAAATTCAAGAAAATTGAGGGCTTGGGGAAGACCAAGTTCCCGATAAACCCCTCCCCTTGCGTATCTCCCTGATGTAAGCCAACGTAATAGGTATATTTAATTAATGGGAAATAGTTTTTTAAAATTCAACTGCTTTTTTGTATCTCATTTCAGACAGTCGGATTACAATTATCAATTATGATTAAGTAACAGTTTTATTGTTTTTTTTTAGGTACCCAAAAATATTTCTTCACAACTGAAATTTCACTTTCGAGTCATTGACTTCTTTTTTATTTGTCCCCTTGAAGTAATGTTGCAGGCTATTATGGAGTTTTTCTGCACTTCTGGCAAATTTTTAATTATAGAGCTTCGTTGTCAATGATGGCAGATTTGAATCATTTATTTTCCTTTTCAAACAGATCTAAAAAAAGAAAAAAAAAAGTCGGGGAGAGAATATTAAGCAGACTGCTTGAATTTACTTCTGGGTCACCTAGCAAAAATAGATATGGATGCAATTTCAGTTGTCTCTTTTGGAGACAGATGACCTAACGGACATTGCTTAACACTTTAGCTGTGAGAAAAATATGCGGGGGATAAGAGTGATTGACCAAAAGCTTGGTCGGATAGAAGAAATACACAATAAACATTTTACATAGGTCATCCCCGTTTGTCAGTTCTTGCAACTAACTAACTAATTGCAACTAATCTTGCAATCAAATTGGTCAATTATTGGCGCCCTCGTCATGATGTCTCCCCCACCCAAGATTTTTCTTTAGATCCGCCTTTGTCTTTCCAAATGACCTTATTGTGTCATTTTTTATTTTCATTTATGACCTTATTGGGGAGAGGGGAAGGCTGAATCCCCTACTTGTGAGAAGTTGACAGAAGGGTCTGGAACCTCTGGCTTTTGGAAGAGAAAGTAAACAAAGAGAAAAAAAATTGTTACATACAGAAGTGAGTGGTATTCCCAGCTAAGTGGTGAAAAATACCACCTCCACGATTTTTTTTTAATGTTATAACCTCAGTAAAAGTTGAATATTTGAACTTCAAAATGCATTTGTCTGAAACTTAAGTATATTAGACAACATCGTGATTGCCCACTTCTTTGAGTCTAGGCCATGGAAGCTTCAATTTAAATCACTGGTATAAATCACTTTTGCAACACCTTAAGATCTTATCTGAATGTTCACACCTCTGAGATGATTGCCAAGACCGTTCACTAAGCTGTTCTCAAGAAGATGAGGAGTAGGTCAGCTGGAACAAACTGTGATTGAATATATATACTCCTGATCCTCCCTTCGTGAACAGTTTAGCAAACAGTTTTTGGCAACTATCCCATAGGTGTAAAATGTTGGATGCCGCCTTAAAATGTTAAATGCAAAAAGTATTAAGTTGAAACTTCTCAGGAACGGATAAGGGAATTAAACTGTAATTTTCAAAGAATTTTGAGGGGGGTGCTGAGCTAAATCAAAGGACACTATGTTCATCTAGGTTGTCAGAATGGTATATTTGCAATATCTCAGAAAATGCTAAGGCTATCAACAAATAATTTTAAGGGATTGGCGAGGAGGATATCAAACAGAATCAAAGGGTATTTTGCACAACAAGGTTGTCAATGGAAAAATATCTCAAATATCTCAAATAATGCAAAATATCTCAAAATCCAGCACTTCTGCAGGATAATCTGTCTTTGGTGGTGTATCCAGATTTTTTTAGAGGGTTGAGGAGATTGCAAAAGAATTTTTTGGGGGGAAGTGGGCTACAAAAAAACTTTAAAAATACATCAAATATGTTTTATATTTTACTTTTTGTTACGTTTTTACGAGTCGGACAAACTAAGCTGTTCTCTAATAAGCGATAAGCAGGATAATCTATGTTTGGAGGGTTATCCAAGATTTTTTTAGACGGTTGAGGATATTGCAAAAGAATTTTTTTGGCGGAAGGAGCCTACAAAAAAACTTTAAAAATACATCAAATATGTTTTATATTTTACTTTTTGTTATGTTTTTACGAGTCAGACAAACTAAGCTGTTCTCTAATAAGCGATCAGCAGGATAATCTGTGTTTAAAGGGGTATCCAGGATTTTTTTCGAGGGTTGCGGAGATTGCAAAAGAATTTTTTTGGGAGGAAGGGGGTTACAAAAAGACTTTAAAATTACATTAAATATGTTTTATATTTTACTTTTTGTTACGTTTTTACGAGTCGGACAAACTAAGCTGTTCTCTAATAAACGATCAGCAGGATAATCTGTGTTTGGAGGGGTATCCAGGATTTTTTGGGGGGGGCTGATGGAATGGCAAAAAAAATTTTTCGGGGGGAGGGCTACAAAAAAACTTTAAAATATATCAAATATGCTTCATATTTTACTTTCTGTTACGTTTTTACGAGTCGGACAAACATTTCGGGGGGGGGGGTGTTCAGACCCCCTAGCCACCTCATCAACGCCGCGCTCTTTACGCTAAATTTTTTACTGTTTTAAAAAGTAGAGTTAAGAGAAAGAGTCAAACTTTAGCGTAAAGAGTGGGGCGTTGAGGAGGAAACAGCCTCTTTCATATACGGGATAATTTCTGTTCGTTCTAAGTTTTAATGTTGCTCCTTACTTTCATTTAAAATACTTGTTTTTTTATCTAATCATTAAAAAGTACGGATAAAGGTTCTGAAAGAATGTTTGTAAAGGCTTTAAAGGATTTGAGAAATAAACCAGCTAATTTGATCCTCCTAACTCATAAAAGCATATTGGTATTTTTAATCGTACTAATAAGAACTTTGTGAATTACTCGAATAAAAATTTAAATGATAGTTGAGATGCAACTGAATTTGGGGCACAGATTTTTACTTTGAATTTGATTTTAGGGAGTCAAGTGAGACTTAATTTTTTTTTGGAATTTGGTTAGTAATTTCCTTTGGAATTTGGTAAATCGACACGGGTCTGTTTAGAGGGCATTTCCTGTCATGCCCCAAACGATTTTGTAAAGTTTTGAAATACTTGGCTTTCCTGATTGGTAGTTCCAGGACAGTTTTTGGCTTGGTTACATACATAAATAAAATTGGGTGGTTTAATCTGACAATGAAATACAACAAACTTTCGGTTAGATCGTATAATTTCCACTTCTCGCCCATTTCTAGCTATATTTTATATTTTATTTCATATTTTAATTACCCTACATCGCTCACTACTCTACATACTACCTATCCTTTTTGAAGCTATAGCACTTTCCTTTCTACCAAAACAATAAAATCGCTACTTTACTATTTTACTTCCTCACAACCAATTAGCATTTTATTTACAGGTGCCAAGACATCAATTTGGTTTCAAATATGATGTTTTCTAAAGAACATAGTGCTGGATTGTGCTCAAGACTCATCTTCAAATGCGAATCATGTCATGAGGAAGCCACAATTCACACAGAAAAACCCCTTGCTCCTAGAAGGCTTAAAAATAAGACTCAACGAAAACCGTAGTCAAAAAACGGAAAAGAACTGATTTTGATAGTGTGAATACTATCAGAAAGAAACACAAAACAGAAACAGGAACAGTAAGTGTCAACAAAGAGGTAGTGGTTGGTGCAATAAATGGTGGAATGACTCACGCCCAGGTTCAAGAACTTTTCTCTACCATTGGAATAAATACCTCGTCTCAAAAAGTCTTTACGAAATTTGAGAAAGAAATTTGCGTAGAATTGGAAAAAGTTCTCTATGACTATCTTATCGAAAATGGGAAAACCGAGCGAAGGATGGCACTGGAAGCAGGTGAGAAAATTCACCCAAATGGAGCTGTAGAGACTTGTGTTATAGTTGATGGAAGCTGGTGTACACGAAGTTATGGGAATAGATATCGTGCACTCTCAGGCTGTGGAGGGGTGATAGGTTTCTATTCGAAGAAACTCTTAAATCTAGGAATTAGGAACAAATCTTGCTGTACTTGCGTGAAATACAGGCATCAAGTAAATAGATCTGTTCCTGAACATACATGTTTAATGAACTGGCAGGGGCCCAGTACAGGTATGGAGTCAGATATATTAGTTGACGCATTCCGAATAGCAACATCCATGCACAATCTAAGATATACTCGATTTGTTGCCGACGGCGATTCAAGTACCCATTCTGAAATTATAGCAAGGGTACCATATGGCAGAAATGTAGAAAAAATTGAGTGTGCTAATCATGCGTGCAAATGCTTGAAAAACAGACTATATAAGAAGCAGCATGAAAATGCCGAATGCAGAAGATTTCTTAGTGCCGCAATAATAAAGAAAATGTGTGATTTTGCCAGAAATGCAATTGTATGTGCCACCACAGAGAAGAAAAGCGTGAAAGATCTCATCAGTGCGCTGAAGGCAATTCCTCTACATTTTTTCCGTGGCCACCAGAGATTTTGTCCTACACGCTGCTCGTTCTCCGGGAAAGTTCTACAGGTCAATCCTGAAGACACCCCTAGCAACATCTTTCTCAGCCATATGTATTCAGCCTTTGATACGCTGAGCAGAAGGGCTCGTCTACTGATAGGAAACCACACGAGCAACCTGGCAGAATATTTTATGAGCATAGTCGCAAGGCTTATAGGTGGCAAAAAGATCATGGTTAGCCAAAGTGCGCGATATACCACCCGTGTTAAAGCAGCAGGAATCTGATTTACGAAAGGTCACTCAGCTCGCCTTGAAATATATCGAAGAACTGTAGGATCTACACCAAGTAGGCAGTTGAAAAAACTTGCACAACAGCGGGCCATGACTACTGCTCGACGTAAAAAACTGCCTTCTAAAAAGCGCCTTTTCACTAATGCTTCCACAAAACTCCCTTCAAAAGAAATCAGGGAGCCAACCGGAGCAGACAAAAACTACGGCTCGAACGCAACTGCTCCGGATCTTGATTGCAGTGTGCTCGAAATTGCAAAAACAGATTTTTTGACTCGTCTTCAATATACTGCAACAGATATCCTCAGTATCGAAAAAGCCACTAGGCTTCAGAGAAATTCTATCGATAATAGCTGGATAGAATACAGAAAAACAGAATTACAGCTTCCGTAGCTGGTGCTGTTTGTAAAAGGCGGTTGAAGACTGTGGGCTCACTAGTTCGGCAGCTGCTGTATCCCAGAAACCGCCAAACAAAGGCAATGGAGCATGGTCAGATGTATGAGCCTGTAGCTATTGCAGCTTTTGCAAAGAAAATGGGTTGCATTGTGAACTCTGCTGGGCTTTTCATTCACAAGGAATATGGGTTTCTAGGGGCCAGTCCGGACGGGATAGCAATTTTTCCTTCGGGTGAGAAGGCTCTTTTGGAGGTGAAGTGCCCTTTGACAGCAAAAGGGCTTACATTGGAAGAGTGGATAGCGCTTAAAAAAAAATACATGTCTAGAAAAGAAAGTTAATAGTGAAATAAAGCTGAAAAGAACACATGACTACTATTACCAAATTCAAAT
Source organism: Artemia franciscana (assembly GCF_032884065.1). Taxonomy (NCBI): domain Eukaryota; kingdom Metazoa; phylum Arthropoda; class Branchiopoda; order Anostraca; family Artemiidae; genus Artemia; species Artemia franciscana. The sequence continues at coordinate 23,177 of NW_027065047.1, forward strand.
GCAATTGGAATGTTGTGACATTGATTTTGTATACTTTGTAATATTTTTAGGGGAAGAGGAATTATATTATGAAAAGATTGGTCGTGACCGTGAATTCTGGTCTAACAAAATGCTGCCAAATCTAATACAATTTATTTTGAGGCACTGTTACCCGAAATTGTCGACGGAAGGTTGCCAAGAAGTATGGAGATACGAGAACCGTTTATGTAAATCCAACTGTGCTAGGTATGGGT